>NC_086322.1:164019108-164319108 GCF_036172605.1 Pelobates fuscus | reverse complement strand
AAAATATAGAGTGGGCAATAAACTGCCAGGCCAACCCCCTCGAAACCAACCAGGGGTCTGCCCACTTAGAAATAACTATTTTTAGATATATATTGAGGATGTTGGAGTAGACTATCCAGTCAGAGATTTCTTTTTTCAACAACTACTTGGAGATCTGTAACATCTGAATCTCCCACAAGAATTATATATAAGCAGTAAATATATGTCAGGAATTTGTGTTTTCACCTATTTTACTTTATGGACTGTTTTGCCATTTATTATCTGTTTCTGTGTGTCATTTGTTTCTGTATTTTAGTACCCAGCACTGTGAATCCTTTTTGTCAGATAAAATGTTTACTTAATCAACTTGTGTCTTTGAGCTCACTCTCCTGAGGAGTATAGGATATAGGATTAAGGGCTACCTCCTACTTCTTGGATAAATCAGGAAGATTTAACCCACCCCAGATGGAGTTTGTGTTACAACTGACGGAATTTATTTTCCCACGCTGTGTAAAATTTCAAGCCATCCAATCACAGTGCTCTGTGTCATTTTACACAGCGTGGAAAACTCCAAAGAACTTTCCCACGCTGTGTAAAATGACACAGAGCACTGTGATTGGATGGATTTCAAGCCATCCAATCACCGTGCTCTGTGTCATTTTACACAGCGTGGGAAAGTTCTTTGGAATTTTCCCACGCTGTGTAAAATGACAAAGAGCACTCTGATTGGTTTAAACCCATCAAACAGAGTGTTCTTAGCCTAATTGCAGGGCGGGGCAATTTATTATCTGCCTGCGTGGAGCCCTCCATGGGTGAAGAAGGATTATTTTTTTTGCGCTCAGGTTTTTTCTTTTTCATCTGTTTCTTTTTTTTGCGCTTGGGTTTTTTATTTTATTTGAAGTTCGACGGGTATGATGGTTTTTTATTTTGCCTTTTTTGGGGCTGAAAAATGATTTTAGAAAAAAAAAAACGTTGAATGGTAAGTTTAATTTGACTTTACAGGTTAGTTATTTTATTCCCACCTCACTATTTTTTAGGGTGGTAGGTAGGGGCCTTTTTATTTGGGTGGGGGGTGGGTGACTAGGGGCTTGTTAGTATGCATGCACAAGAAAAAGATTGATGCAACATGTTGTCAAAAGAAAAGTGATAAGACAGAGCGATGAAATTTGAAGTCTAATTCCAAGAATGCAAAGAAAATTGCATTATGGCTTAATGAAAACATTCATGCAACAGGCAGACAGTCCACTATAAGAAAGGTTTTATAAAACAGTGATAATTTCCATATTGTCAGTTATGCTAGCTGTTGATTGAAAATCAGTCACCTTTGATGGGGGGGGGGGATTTGACTTAGGGCCCCCACTTGGGTGGGGGCAGAGGGGGGGCCTTATTATCTTTATGGCCACTGCCCAGGGTTGGGGGCCCTGGGGGGGAGGACAGTAGGTCCCCCCCTTCATTATCATTATGGCCCGCCGCCCAGGGGTGGAGGCTGGAGGGGGGGGGGAAGGACAGTAGGTTCCCCCCCCCCTTATTATCATTATGGCCCCCACCCGCTGCCAAGTGGTGGGGGCTGGGACAGTAGTCCCTCCTCCATTCATTATCATTATGGCCCCCACCCACCGCCCATGGGTGGGGGCCTGGGGGGGAGGACAGTAGGTCCCCCCCTCATTATCATTATGGCCCCCACCCGCCGCCCAGGGGTGGGGGCCTGGGGGGAGGACAGTAGGTCCCCCCCCCATTATCTTTATGGCCCCCACCCGCCGCTCAAGGGTGGAGGCCGGGGGGGAGGACAGTAGGTCCCTGTCCCCCCATTGTAATTTAGTAGGGTTTTTTTTTTTACAGTGAGCTGCTCACTGTTTAGTAGACATGCCCCTACTCGCGGTATAGTGAGTTGGGGCATTCGGGAGATTTTATTCTCCTTAATGCTGATTTTATTGTCCGTCATGTGACCAAGCTCATGTATGCCTTTCTTACAGAGGGATAAGCTTTACCCTTTGATATGGTAATTAGGTAAATCTATACCTTTACAAGTCAGGAAAGAGATAACTACTTCCCCCTATCTCCATTCCACCCTGTTCTTTCTTGGCTGTGCTACTGAGCAGACATGTGAGCAGACATGGGCTAATTTTTATCATGGTGAACTGTGAGTGGGATCTAATGACTTTATAAGGTTTAGTTGTTATTGTCAGTTAGTTAGTTTGTGGTTGTTGTTGTTTTAGTTAGTTAGATTGTGTGTCATTATTTGTATGTTGTTGTTGTTTTGTCTCTGAATAAATATTTGTTAAAGTAGACGGACCAGGGTTTATATGTGTATGCGTACATAATTTATATAGTTTGGTAATACACCACAGGAGCCACAGAGGTCCCGCTGGCCGATTGGAATTCCATGCCGACCAATGGGAGAAGGAGCGCCCATTCAAAGGGTGTTTGCGCCATTCTCCTGAGAGGTCGGCACAAGTGAGCGCTGATTGGTCGCTGCGAGGTGCAGGCGACCCATCAGAGAAGGAGCGCCCATTCAAACGGGGTTTTGCACCCTTTCTCCTGATTGGGCAGGGAAAAAACCCTGGTCCCTGATCGTTGGCATAACGCCTCCTCTCCCTGAGCGCTGATTGGCGAGATTTGATTTGTGCCCTTTCCCCAGATTGGCTGTTGCTTGGTTTAGACGAAGTTGGAATTCACTGGACTAAACCAAGCATTGCTGTGGAACTAATTGCGGGGATGTACAGAACCTCGAGCCCCAGGCTTTATACAATGATATCTCGGGCTCTGTACATCCAGTGATATATGTTTTGCATGTGTGACCACTACCCTTCCTGGGGCATGGAGCCCCTAAGTTTTCCCCCTGTATATAATATATTTTAATGTGTGTAACTGTTTTCTTGTTGGTATCTTCCAAAGCAGGAGATGGTTTTCTGTAAACCCTCCCCTGTCCTGCCTGGGACTAAGGGATGTGTATTGAAAAGAGTGGAGACCCCCTGTGGGGGTCTGTGTATTAAATAAGGCTGTACCAATAAAGCATCAGTGTTGTACCTCCAGAACCCAGTCTTGTCCAGTTACTGGGGGGAAGAAAGGGTTAATCCCTGTGCCAACTTGTCGCAGCTGATGAAAGATGCAGCAGGGCAAGTCCTTGTAAGGACTGGAGCTCCCAGGACTGAGTGCCGCCCAGTGCCTGGAAGCGAGCAGAGCTAGTTCCCCTATCCATTCCCCTGTTCGAGTTTTGAAAACTCATAAAAACTGCATAGAAATTTCACTGAAATTCAAAAGCAGTCAAAAGATTTACAAGAAACAAAATGGGGTCCAGTCTGTCTCATAGAATGACTGATGATATCAAAATGCGGCAATGAGTTAATCTTCAAGCAGGTTCTACCTCCACACCTTCTCACAATGAATATCTGTGACGTCATATTCCATGTGCGAGAGATCTTCTAAGAGGATCCTACATGATCTTCCATAGACCCAAAGACACCAATGAATGGAAGAAATATATCTCTTCCGGGTAGTCTTTTTTTTTTTTATAAAAAGTGCAAAGACCCTGCAAGTTACAGTTATCTTTTTTTTTTTTTTTTTTGAATTCTTTATTTTTGTTGTGCATGGTTCAACAAAATGAAATACGTTGCCACAACAGCAAACATGTTCACAGTAATATCACAGAGTCATACAAATGTGGCATTGAGGTAAAAGCACATTTTTAAACATTTTTAAAACGTGGAAAGACTATCCAGTGATATATGACATGTAAGTATCAGCGGTGCTAGGTATACGAATAGAAAATTTATAACGTTTATAAACGCAGAACAAAAGATATAATAACATGCTAGGCAAGTCTCGATCTTGTAGTCTTCATGTGTGTACCTGCTGGATCAAAGTTAGGCAGACATGCAACTTCTAAGTAAGATGGGAGGCCTCCCTGTGCATACGCATCATGTTGAGGAGAACCGGCATAATTAGTCAACTAGCGTCAAGCCGGTGTGCACCTACAATCCATGGTTAACAGTTAGGTGAGAGGTAGAGGGGATATGCGACGTGCTGTCGCAAGGCGCCAGTGACAACTGCGGCTATTGGGTAGGTAGACTAGATATACAGGATCTGTGATTCTGTGCTAGCGGGGTTTCCTTTGAACTTGCCCCCGAGTTTATACTTTACAAAATAATTAGTAAACAGCATGGCAAGAGCAAAATAGACATGCAGGCAGTATATGCAGCAATACTGGGAAAATAAATTCCTAAGGGGCATGACAAGCTTGTTACTTCTGGTAGGAGCCCCATGGTGCGGGCTAGCGGGCATAGAGGCTTCAGAATAAGATTCTTCTATGTTGGGTACAGTGGTGTATATGATAAATGATTGCACGTGGCGTTGCGGCTGTTGTGTGTATCCTAGGGTTTACCCCTCGGCGATTAGTCTCAGGGCCAGTATCAGCCTATGCCCGCAGGGGGTACCATGTAGATTGAGGAGTTGCACAATCCAGGATTAACATTTTAGTTTCAATGAAGGAAAAGTTTACAGATAGGCTAACCATATGTCACCTTATCATGAGTACGGATCACAAAGCTAGTTTAGAGTTACCAGCACGTTCTATTATTTAAGTAAGGGGCATGCGTGGGGATAGAGCGACATGCGTTAAGAGTGTGGTATGGTTCTAGTTCAGGGTAAGTGAGCTAGCGATATACTTATATCACAGTACAATGTATACATTGTAGGGTCCTCTGCATAGGCACAGGTTAATTATCTTGGTTGGGGTATGTGTAAAGGATTGCCCCGCTAGGTGTCTAGGCACAATGCTAAGCCTTCGCAGGGCGCACGTAGATTTTCACTGAAAGCCTAAATATAACTTCCTAACTCTTTGGACAGAGTAGCTAATTCAACGCGTATAAGTTAAGAATACATAAAATAACATAAAACATAGCAGTAATAGGTCATGCACACTTTTGGAGTCACAAAGGCAAGAGTAGATACATGTTTGGCATCATTGTTAGGTGGAGATCACAGCGTATGTTCTTTGGGTAGTCAATATCTAGCTAGACTCTATTAGATGCCTTTTATCTGTACTATTTACTGTTATAGTAATAGGAGAGATAGACAGTGGAGAGACACTAGAGAAAACTCCAGATCAGAAGGATCGGGCTATGCTGTCCGACCTTGCGAGTAGTAGACATGAGAGCAAACAATCTTATTACATGTTAGGTAAAGACAACTATTAAGCATGGGGGTTAAGTCACCGGGGCCCGGCATACGTTGTCGAGCCGGCATTGTAAGTTAGAGATCCGCACGGAGACTTCTGGCCAGACTGCCAGCGTGTTTCTGTGAGAGTCAGTCATGCTGTGAAGGATGGTTGCCATATAGACTGGCTGTATTGGTGAGCGTGAGTCGTTGCAGACCAGGGTCACATAAAATGTGTGGGAAACATTCCCAGAGAGTCAAGTTTCTCAGATAGGTCTGCCGGGGTGACTTACATTCAGCGTCCAAAGAGTGCATAGTCCCTGGGGTGCCGTGTTTAGGTGGTGACCGCAGCATAGGCTTCGGGGGTTGAACCCCTCGGAACAAAAGGGTTGGTTTTTGCCGGGTCCCAGGTCTGAGCTGGGGTGGTTGGGTGAAGAAGTCGTTCCTGACTGAGCAAGGTCTGATGTATGCCCAGCGTCCGCAGGACGTCAGGGGCTTCCTCAATGTCGTGTACCAGATGAGAGGCCGCACCCTGCTGTACACTGAGGGCTCTGGAGTTCCGCCAGCGGTAGGCGACGCCGTGCCGTTGGAGCAGTGAGGTGAGCGGCTGTAGCGTTCTGCGCCATGCCAGGGTGCTACCGGAAAGGTCAGCAAAAAAGGTCAGACCCCTGTTTTCAAACTGCATGGGGGTTTTACCTCGGAGGGCCGAGAGAATCGTTGTTTTTTCCTTGACGCTTCGGAAAGTGATTATAGTGTCTCTCGTGGCCGAGGGTGGTGCTCTGGGAGGTTTAAGGATTCGGAATTGGGCAGCAGGGGTGATGGCCATAGCCTGTTCGTGTGGCAATATGGCTGTTATCATACGCCGTACAACCTGCGGCAGGTCGGTCTCAGGTATCTCATCCGGGAGCCCCCTGACCTTTAGATTTTGCCTTCTTCCCCTATCTTCTTGAGCCGCATAGCGGCGTTCATGTATCCGGTTCTGTTTTTGTAGGTCCAGTACTGCCTGTTGTAAGGTCGATAAGTCCTGCTGGTGTCCTTGAGTCGTTTTCTCTAGCGTGCTGATGCGGCCCGTTAGGCCCTGCAATTCTCCCCTGAGGGCAGTCACGTCTGCCAGTATATTGTTCTGGAGATCTGCCAGTAGTGCCTTCATGACCCCTGTGGTTACCAACTCGCCGTCGGTGCCCGTAGGCTTGGCCTTCCGTGCGATGGCCGGGGCTGCCACGTAATCCTCTTCAGCGTCTCCAGAAAATTCATCCGAGAAATCGGAACAGCCGCCATGGAGGGCCGCCATGTTAGGCTCCATCGTGCCTCGTGCTTGCCTCCACATGTCGCCGATCGTCCGCTCAGAGGTATGTTGGTCTGGTCCCGGTTTTTTGTTTTTCTTCCCCATTGCGCTTTGCTTCAGGGGGATCTCCGTCGTTGTTGTTTGGGGGTCCGTGGGTATTATTTTGGGTGTTTTATTCGGTTTTTCGCCGTTTGATGCGCGGAGCTCAGAGTTTCTGCGACTGCTGTCCTCGGCAGGTCGGCCACGCCCCCCCACAGTTATCTTTTAAAATGGGATTTTAAGCAACAAAATCATTACCAGCCTGTTGTAGAGGTTATGGTGCTAAAGGGCTGCAATTGCTGTGTCTTGGTTCCACGTCAATGTTTTTGATCAGAGAGGTCCCCTAGGCGCCAATAGTCTAGCCCCTCACTTGCCTGGTTGCTAATAAGGAAGTTACACATTAGTAATGTCAATTGTGTCCTAATTTGGATAGCACTGAGTGCCTCAAACTTAGAAATCCTATTCCTTCTAAATTTGGACAACACTGACATTGTATAGAGAAGTGGAACTATTACATTATTAAGACAGTAAGCAAGGGGATTGACTGCGGGTGCCAATGCTTAGAGTGCCTTTTTAATCTGGACGTAAGAGAAAATTGTTTTCTAAAGTTAAAGTGACAATTAGCAGTTATACACTGCTGAATGTAATATTTTTTTAGAACTTTATGGGAAAAAAAGTTTTGGGGAATTCTGGGAAAAGGATTTTTGTCATAACATCAGCAATTCCCATATTTGTTATTTGTCAGGTCATCAGAACGAAAAAAAAACAAAACAAAAAACATCGGCCTGTTTATCTAACAGAAAACCCACTAATAACTGTTTAACCCCTTCCTCCCTATATAAAAGCCTCCCTATATAAAAGCCCCACGTCATCTTTGCTTCAATGCTGGCTTCCACTCTGTAGAAAACCAAATTTCTATGTTAAATTTATTTTCTGTCTATCTTAATCTGTGTAGGGAGCGAGGATTGCTCTGAGATACCTGGGTAAACTTTAACAATTCATTCCGCGCAGTATGAGCATGCAATGTTCATTATAATACAGATCAGGTGTGCTAATATCATGTCCAATGGGCCACTTGTGGCCTGCTGGATCTTTTTAATGTGGCACGAAGATGCTGAACACTCCCTATCTACTGCATCTCTTGGAGGAGATCATGACTGAGGCATCAACTCCAGGTTAGTAAGAAATACAGAAAAACAGGGTTTTGACCATTTCCATTTTATATTTTGACACACATACTGTATTTGTCAAAAATCGTATTTCTGAGTTTCAAGCTCTGTTTGAAAAGTTGCAAGATATATGGTAAACCACGTAATCTCTAATAACCTTTATCTCTCCCAAAGCTTCCATCAAGAATGAAGGAATAAATGAAAAAAAATAATTGTATAAATGAACAATTTTTACAATTAAAAATTGCATAACATTTATAATTTTTAAAAAGTAAAAAATATTCCTAAAATGCATCAGTGACTGTTACTATCCTATTTTTGGATATCAACTACACTGTCACTTCCCTGGAAACTACACATTGAATAAATGATTGAAAATCACCTATAACTTGTGTTAAAGGGATTCTCCACTGGCAGGAAAATAAACCTGGTTTCCTGGCACTAGAGAATCCTGGAGTGCCCCACTCCCTCCCACCCGATCCCATGTCGCTGAAGGGATGAAAACCCCTTCAGACACTTACCTGAATCCAGCGCCGATGTCCCTCGGCGCTGGGTCAGGCTCCGCCCATGCTCCTCCCCCGCTGATGTCCGAGACGTCGGAGACCTAAAGCGCATGCGCGGTAATGGCTGCGCGCGCATTAGACCTTCCCATAGGAAAGCATTATTCAATGCTTTCCTATGGGGATTCCGGTGATGCTGGAGCTCCTCATGCATAGCGTGAGGACGTCCAGCGACGTTTAGACGACCAAAAGTCGTCTAAGAAGCCGGAAGTCCCTCTAGTGGCTATCTGGTAGACAGTCACTAGAGGAGGACTTAACCCTGCAAGGTAATTATTGCAGTTTATAAAAACTGCAAATATTACAGTTGCAGGGTTAAGGGTGATGGGAGTTGGCATCCAGACCACTTCAATGACCTTAAGTGGTCTCGGTGCCTACAGCGTCCCTTTAATCAACCATTCTTTTTCATGAGATGCTTTTGTTTTCTTTTAAGATGTTGCAAATGACATCACGATCCAGTTCAGTCCAGGCAAACCAAAGGCATACAATGCAAATGAGGAGGAAAAATCCAAACACTGTTGCAGATGCCCTCTTCTTTTTATACTAATTCTGTGCTGGTCATAGCTTATAACAATGAATGTCAGGGAGTAAAGATGGAGGTGCCCAGTGGTAGGATAAAGAAGTGTGGATTTCTACAATAACTTTTATATTTCCCACCTCAACACAGCAAAGAAAGCTTCAAAGAACAAAACCTCACGGTTGCATTCTAGCAGTTGTGGAGGGGGCAGAGGGGCACACACAGCAATAAAACGTTTAATGCAGTTTACTATGCACATTGCAAATCCCTGTATTTTACAAACCGATACTATAACTGAGCTTGTGCTCAGGGATATTACGTGATATCCAAAACATTTAATTCCACAAATATGTATTAGCATTCTAATATCTGTAAAGCAAAAAGTGTGCAGTGAATAGGTTAAGTCACAGGTAAGATCACCCCCACCACCACTATATATATATATATATATATATATATATATATATATAATTTCTATATAGCTATTTATATCAATGATTTAACCATAACGGATTCAGTGAATAGAGCCTAAATGTTATCACAAAGTTACCCAGATTTGTGCTGCAAAAGCAAAATGGATTCTATCAGTCATCTTATTATTATATAGTGACAATCTACATATGAGAAAAAAATGTAGCAGAATCTAGTTTCGTACAATCATTTTTAATGCAAAGAAATTACATTCCTTTATTTGATCTCTTAGTTGATAGCAACTGAAAGAAAGTGGTAGTAAAATGTTAATTTTATAAAAACAAGGATAGAGCCTGTGCATTATCTATCCTAGCTAGACATCACCATTTTCAAGGATACAATGATAGATGCCTGTGCAAGAAGACCCCAGGTGATTGTTCTCCAAAACAGACATGTCTTAGATCAAATGGACACATGAATGCAGTAGTGAAATATTTATTAAATTAGGACACTGCTAGTTGATGTCAGCAAAACGCGAAAAATATAAATTAGCTAAAAAAAAAAAAACAAGAAAGAAAAGAGGATGGACTGGGGAAAAAAAGGTTCTTACTTTCTATGATAACGCTTGTATGTTATTATTTCATAGAGTCTATTACAAGCTATCCCAGAGATTATTACACCTTTTAAATGTGAGGGTTATTTTCCTGAACCACTTTGAGGGAAACAGAAAGCAAAAGGCAATCAGTAGATTTGAGGGCTTAATAAGCAGGTTCAGTTACTGAGTGAAGCAAATAATAATAAAAAAGACTATCTCTTCCTGCTGCTCCCTCCCCTGTGCACACATACACACAGAATCAAGGGGAGGTCAAAAGTTGACTGTGCGTACTGTCCTCCTCTCCCTCCCAGCAGGCTCCACTCCTCTGCTGGAGCTTCAACTCTGCTCCAGGTTTTACACCTGGTCCCCGGGGCCGCCTCACGGCCTCTTGCTGCTGCTGTTTACTGAGCTCTTGTCCTGATATCACTCCGCTGGCATGGAGGAGGAGGAAGCAATGAGAGGAGGAGGAGAGCACTTGATCATTGTGATGGTGGCAGGAGGAGCAAATGAGCAGAAGCAGCAGCATTAGCAAAGCCCTAGTCTATCAGCTCCCCTCACCAGCTTCCACTGCTGTACTTTTTGCAGTTGCTCTGGCTATAGAGCTGTGTGTGCTTGTCCCCCTATCAACCTATTCCCCCCTCCTCCCTCTTTCACCCCCAGGATTTATTATGTAGAAAGAGATACATTTCGTTCCATTGGTTCTTCTGCACAACCTTGTCTTTAGTAATTTTTTTTTCTTTCTTTCTTAAACCCTCTCCCCTCCGCCCCCCTTGCTTAACATGCAAGAGATCTACAAAAAAAGTACTTTGGACGCTTTGCTGCACACACCACTAAACTTTTTTCCTTTGCTTTTCTGGAAGGGGAATCCAATAGGAAAGCAGGCTGTTTGATAGTGTCTGAGAGGAGGAGTGAGTGCATGTGCCTGTGTGTTGACTTGTGTATACCTATGTCTAGTGCACGACTGTGATCAGGAGTGTGGAAGTAACAGTGTATATGTGTGGCTGGACCTGTCTGCTCCTATCTGGGAATGTATCACACATTGGATTATAGACAGAAGAAGACAACTGAACTCCTGAAATCCATCCTGAGCTGCTGATTTATTCATTACTAGATTATTCATTATTATTATTATTATTATTTTTTTTTTTTGCTCATCACCTCTTGTCCCAGGGGGGACTGACTTGGGCTAAGAGATTATGCTTTGATTGTGGGATACAACTCTGGGCAAGAGGCATTGGGTGCCCACCCATGCAGGGGCAGAACCCCAAACTCGCCCCTGATCCAATTTAACAAAGCACCTGGAGAAACTCTATTTTTTTTTTTTTTTTTTTTTAAAAGCCAAAGTACTGGGGGGGATTTAAAAGCCAAGGTGGGGGGACAGTTTGTGGAGACTGCAAACTTATTTTCCAAAATAGTTTGCACGGGGACAGGGATGGGGGATTACACAACCCCCTCTGCCTCCTCCAACGGCGGCAGCCTGTGCATCAGTACTGCCCTGGGCAGCAGCATTGGTGGGACTGGTACCGGTACTACTAATACCCCTCCCAGCGCTGCTGCCCCCAATGCACCGAACAATAGCAGCAGCACCAGCATTCCTAAACACAGCACTGTGGTGGAACGGCTCCGGCAGAGAATAGAAGGCTGCAGGAAGCACCATGTCAGCTGTGAGACCAGGCACCAGCAAGCCCAGGCTGAACAGCTGGACATGGAGAGAAGGGAGACGGTGAATCTCTACCAGAGGACTATGGAGCAAAGAGCTAAGAAGTCAGGCACTAACCAAGGGGGCGCGTCTGCAGGATCTACTGCAGGTTCAGCTGCTGGTGGAGCTGGTGGCAACAACAAGCATCATCATCATCATCCCCAGCAGCAGCACCACAACCACCACCACCACCACCACCAGGGCAAGCTGCAGGATGTAGATCCACCAACCAGCGGCACAGCTGAGCAGAGGAACCACACTCTGATCATGGTAAGAGGGGGAGCTAGTGGGCACTGCTGCTGCTGGAGTCTCATTGCTTGGCATGAAGGGGGGAGTAGGTGGAGGGAGGGGGTTATCCCGTGTTTTCGGAGCGGGGTTAGGGGTGGAGCTATGTGCAATGGGTAATGCCTCTCAAAGTTTGAAACTGATGAATTTTTTTGTGTAAATGAAAGTTTTTGGTTATATATATTTTAATAAGATATCCTGGATATTCTTCCAGTTCATATTGTTTTGCCATTACTCCTTGGTTAGTTGAGGTAAATGAGAGGATTTGTCCGATCTGGCTGCTGACTCCTCTGGTGTAAAGTCCAGGCTTGATCTACTAATACAGTGACATTATTTGGTGCCAGGTGTGTGGAACACGGTGATTTACTGTGTACAATGGCTGCAAACATTGTATTCCATCCCGAGGGTTCCACATGCCAATATAAGAAGGCTTGCTTTTGGATGCTTCTTTGTTGCCTTGAAGTGTGTCTTTCAGTTGATGAAGGGCTGGATCATGCTGTTGATCTTCGTCCTTGCTGCTTTGTGATATGTATTTATTGGCAGGGGCAAGCATGAACTGTGATCCCTTTATTAGATGTCACGATTCCCTGCAGACAGCAGTTCGCATACAAAAAAATAATAATAAAAAATCCTGTTAGCTGTGGGATGTCTTCTGTCTCTCGCACATTAACCCTGCGTTGACTTGTTGATTGATTAAATTGCTAAAAGTTCTAATTGACTTGTAATCATTAGATCTATCATTTGTTTCACGTTTGATGTCCAGTTACTGAGAGTGGGTGTTTCTAATTATTGAAGTTTACATGCAGATATAGCCAGGGAGTATTACTTGCAGTACTGTATGTTTCAGATGAACCCCAAATCTCAGTCCAGCAGTGGAAGGTGTTTGTATTTATTAAGCCTAAACTGAAATTCTTAATCCCACCCGTGTTCACAATACACTTTAAATTAAGGGAGAAGTTGTCAGCAAGTTTGAACGAAGAAAAGCTTTAAGAATTTAAGTAGTCAGAAGTACTGAATTATTGATTAGATCTTGTAATAAAGCATGTTTTGTGTTCATGTGTTTCTTTATTCTTGCTTTTGCACCGGTGTGGAAACACGCTAATACTACACATATTAGTGTCTTAAGCATGGGGTTTTATATGTGCTTATATGTGTTTACATAATTCTCTACATTTAGGTGAAATTTGGTAATAATAATAATAATAATAAACATCAAGGAGCAGGGTTGTGCTGATCAATAGCCAATATGCCTATATATATATATATATATTTATAAAGCGACATATTGATTGGTATAATTGCCAACCTAGCTTTGCATTAACTCATTTCCCCCAGTGGAAGAGAATTATAAACATCCTTCATTCAATTAGAACATCATTGTGATACATTGTTTTGAGACATGTGCTGGTAATGGACAGTATATTCTTGGCATATTTATTGCATATTTCCCTGCTTGTTCTATTTGCATTGAATTGTGCATGGGGTGAAATACACTGAGAGGAGGGAAGCAGCATGCTTGATCTAAATGTAGACAACTGGATTTTTGTGGTTAAATAAAGTCATGCGCTAGGGAGGAGCACAGTGCTAAGGGGGGTGGGGTGCAATTGTAAAGTGTGCATCCTTTGCTTCAGTAATCAGGACACTGTCAGAGCTGAGGCAGGTCTGTTTGCTGCTCACTTTAGAGTGGCAAAGTGTGTGTGCTTGTGGGGGAGGGTTGTTTGCACAGTAGTGGCTATTTCCCCTCTCTCCCTCCTCCTTCCTTCTGACTGATGCTGTTAGACTGGTTAGATATCTTACAGGAAGCAACCCCCTCCTTCACTGAGCTTCTCCTGCATTAGGGCAGAATCAGCCTTGTTCTTACCTCACATAATGCTGTAAAAAAAGACAAGATCATCTCTCCTGAATACTCCCAGAGAGAGGAGGGCAGAGTTTAATTCCAATAAATATTTAGACTTTATTTGCTGTTGGGAAGAGAGCAACCCCATGGGTTTAAGATACAGGAGATAAACACATTTTAAACCCAGATGGTGAAATCCAATGTGTAGTTATTGTATACATGTGCTATATTTTGCTCTAAAACCGCATACATTTCCCTGAAGGTGTTGGGTTGGTTAAGCAAAGCATGTTTTAATGCAAACTGATTAAGTGTGAATGTTGGTATTAGTTTTATGTTCTATTCTGTATAAATTAAATACACCCATCTACCTGACACTCATGTAATTAGTGATACAAATTAGAGCATATCCATTGTAACAATATCAGCTTTTTGGAATTTGATCTGCCTTGCCCACATGAACTCCCTGCCAATGGCATTTATATACTGTGTATATAGCACATGCCAGTTCGTAGATCACTTGCTATATTATATTATTTATGTTGCCTCTGGAAAGATTACAAAAATCCTAGCATGTTGTTTTAGAATGTTTTCAGAGTAAACAGACAGAATTAACCATTTTCCTTATAAATGTAATAAACACAATAGGATCAATTTATGAATTATTGCATTGTTTCTGTTTACTTTAACTTCTGTCATTATTTTGTTAATTTTATATCATCGTACAGCACCGTAGAATATAGTTTCATTATATAAACTAACAATAATGTGTACCAGTGGTTGTAAATTTAGTTTTGCTAGCAGTTCATGTGATGTATTTTTTTTTTCTATTTAACATTTACTAGTATTCAGTAAAAAAAACACAAAAAAAACTTGTATTGCAAAAGTTTTTAGATCTGAATTTATTATGCATTAACCTCTTGCATTCCAAACAGCAAAACACAGCCCTTCTGACACTTAAATGGTTGCCAGATGAGTCTGGTGCCTCTTGCTAATGGTTTATAGGCTATTTGTGCTCTGCTGACTTACACTTGTAATTTATCAAAAGGAGCTATGAGCAGTACTAGCAGATAGACGACCTACTTATCAGTACTGTACAGTGTTATCTCGCCTTTTGCAGTTTTTGGTAATGAATAGGTTAAGCCCTCTGCCACATGGTCATGCTGTCTATTTATTGATATGTGCCGATTCAGTCTTGATTCCTTGATTGTTCTGCAATTGCTCTGGCTTCCAGTCCTTTTGTTTCTCTAGAAGGAAAAAAAAAAAAAAAAAAAAACAGGGAATGTGTCCAGCTAAGCTGCTGTCTGTTTCAGTTGTTGGATCAAGAACAAGGGGAGGAGTCCTGTTTTTTCCACCCAGAGACATGTTTTTTTTTTTTCTCTCTTCTTCTTTTAAACAGGAAACTGAAAAACCTCACTGTAGCTTTCCTGAAACAGAAGATCACAAGTCATAGCTTTACCAAGCAAAGAAACAAAATCAGTAATAGTTCATGGCTTAGCCTTTTGGAATTATATACACACACACACACACACTTTGAAGTGACATTTGTGTTGCCACATGTTTAAGTGTGTTCCTCATATTTACTCTTAAATGTAAAAGGCAAGAGATATTTTTGTAAATAATGTGCATACATGTTAAAACTACCAGATTTAGTTTTACTATAGAGCTGCCCCAGTGTTATTTCCTAATTATTTTTGTTAGAATTTTTTTTTATAGTGCCAACGTATTCCACAGAGATTTACATTATACCATGGGGATAATTTACAACCAATAATTGATTTACAAAGTAACATTGTCAAATACAAAAGGTGAAGAGAGCCCTAAACAAGCTTACAATTGAATCTATATAGTGTGCTACTAGCTTAAAGGATCACTATAGGGTCAGGAACACAAACATGTATTCCTGACCCTATAGTGCTAACATATAGGTGGCTAGCGCCCCCCCCACCCCCCCCATAAAAGTTTAAAACTCGCCTTATTTCCAGCATCGCACCCCATAGGGAAAGCACTGGACTGGCTAAAATCAGCACAGGGGGGACGGGGACAACAAATGCCGTTTTGGCCAATCAGCACCTCCTCAATGAAGAAAATTCAGTGTCTCCATGCAGAGCGTGGGGATGCTGAACGGCAGGGCTGCTTACTGTGTAGCCCTGAGCCAGGAAGCCCCTCCAGTGGCCATCTGAGGAGTGGCCACTTGGAGGTGTCCATAGAGGCAATGTAAATATTGCATTTTCTCTGAAAAGGCAGTGTTTACATGAAAATGCCTGAAGGGAGCTATTCTACTCACCAGAACAACTACATTAAGCTCTAGTTGTTCTAGTGACTATAGTGTCCCTTTAATGGCTAGCAAATTCGTAGTTTAGCAGATACATTTTTCATGGCCTATCATGGTTGCATATTCTTGTTACTAATTCTTGGTACATTCTTACTGTACAAATCTTCCATCCGTGTTTGCCGCAGTATCCATACCATAATGTCAAGAGCGCATTAAAATTTCTTTTTTTTTTTTCAACTCTTTATTTAAATGTCGACTGGCACATTGCATCATATTTCTTTTGGCCTACGCAGAGGCCCAATCAATAGGATCATCTTAAAAGTTGCAATACAGAAAGGAAGGGTATGTTAGTACATAGAAAATACTTCTCAATTGGCTTGCGCAGAAGCCTTTCAGACATATCTTTGTGTTGTGCCGAGTCCACATGTATTTAAATTTAGATTTCGTCTCAATTCGTAGGTATATACATTCATTGAAGACTATTGTGCAGTGAGACATATACAAGTAAAAAATATCTATCAAAATAACATATAATAAAATCGGGTACTATATGTACAGTATATGACAGGAACTGTAAAACCAGTAACATTGGGTATGTCATGCTATAAGTAGTATCTTCACGACTGTCGGTTATGGGGTTATGCTGGTTTGTTATATGTCATATTGTTCCCAGAGCGCCCAAGTTTTTTGGAAGGAGGCATTGGAATCGCGAACCTGTGCAGTTAGCTTGTCCATCAGGTAATTATCCCTTATTTTGGAGAGGACTAGGGAGATCGGGGGTACTTCTTGTTTTATCCAATATTGTGCTAATGCTCTACGAGCTGCCAGGTTAAGCATATTTAACAGCTTTTGGTCGTGTTTATTTATCCCCTCCGTTGGCCGTGATAGTAGGCAAGCCCACGGGTCAAGTGTTATCCTGCGTTGCATAATGCTCGAGGTTAGGTCTGTAACTTTTTGCACTAAAATTTCTTATGGATAACTTGGGCGTCCAGAGCTGGACGGGAATATCTAATTAAAGTTTTTTCTTTATGTATCAGTTGGTCTGTATGATTGTGCTAGCCAGATATCTAGCAATGTGTAGTTTATATGTTATCACGACATGAAAACATGACTGTTTCAGTTTGTCCCTTTACTTATCTAATTTTTTTACATTCACATTTTCATTTTTCCCCCCAACTATTTTCAGAAGATAAATGGTGCTTTTCAATTGTAGAATTTTTAGCTGTGGCTATATATATGTTTAGTTACTTTTCAAGATATTGCAAGGTCTTCTTTCTTTTACTTTTTAACTTTAGAATCGAAAACTCCAGTGCTATGAAAGTGCTATGTTTGAACACATCACTGGGTACAGTGAAACAGGCACTTCAAATACACATGCATACATCCTGCTTCTAAACGACTATGAAACTTGATTTGGGACTCTAATTGTGCCATTACTGAATGCTACTTAATTGTCTGCATTTTCTGGACACCTGGTAAAATATGGTTAGAGTATGGTAAAATGCCTTTTGTTTTGTTTTTTAAAGTATAACGCCTATACAGCATACAGTCTTTGGAAGTATGGTAATAGCCACTTAATAATACCATATTTAAGGAGGGAATGTACTTTGTTCATTCAGGACACTGTAACTGGGACAAATGGCCTTTCCAGTATGGATGTGACCATATCCAATTCAAACAACATACTAGAGAAACGTGTTCTCTGACAGAAATTTCAGTCTAGTGAATTTAATATAAATTCACCACTATTTGAATCGTTCATATTCAACTATCGATATAAGCTAATTCGGTGATATTTTGCCAAATTCATGGTGCTTGCTATACTGTATGCAATGACTTTTTTTTTTGCCATTTATGCAGTGTTATCAGCTGTAAACGACAATCAATATTATGGTAAACCAATATGCAAATATTTTTTTACACACTTGAGAAGGCCTAGAAATCTAATCAGATACCTGCGCGCCTACTTGTGTTGAATTTTGTTTAAATGCAACCTCAGTCATCATTATCAACCCCTGATGAGCTGCAGCTGCTTTCAGTGCCAGAGCAGTTGCTTAGCTGGGTTATTCATGGAATGAAGCACTTGTGGAAATTGCATCATTAGCTGAAAGTACAAGAGAATAAACGCGCATGTTTATATATACGGTATATATTCCTGTTAGCCCCATTTTTGCAAAAAAAAAAAAATATTTGAAAGGGGGAAAAAATGCAAAGGTGTATAGGTGAGTTTTTCTGATGTTCTGGAATCGCCGTGACCCTTCCCCCCCCCCCATCCCCCCACTGCGAAATAATAAATTGACTATATATTTGTTTTTTTTATATATATTATATATATTTACATTTGTCTTTTTCTAAAGCTCATATTGTTTGAAATCATATTTGTTCTTATGCTTTTTAGTTTGCACTAGCAGCATTTATGGTACCCCCTCTCTTTCACAGGTATCATGCTTTGCAATACAACTTTTTGATGTCATTCATTTTGTTGACAAATGTTTTCAGCAATGAAACAAAAGTCAAATTTTCAATGATTGAAATAACAGACAAGAACTAAACTAGAAGAGTAGAAGTTAAGTGAATTGTGGTGGCCGCGAGAGACATGTAAGTAAAATCCACCTTTCCCTGCACCCCATGGCTACCGCACTGTCAGAGTGGGTAATCATAGGTCAGGGGTCTTTGCAAAATATGCAAATATCCCATAAGGTGACAGAGCCACTTTAACTAACATAACTTACAGGGCCGGCGCTCCCTATAGGCAAACTAGGTGACCGCCTAAGTATTTAAGTATTTTACCGGGCACTCTGAAGCACTTACATTGTTGCTCACTAGTGCCCAGTAGAACACAGGTCCGGCGGCATACAGATCAGCCTGCTCAGCCAGGCCTCCCCTCCCAGACATGCATTGCGGCAGCGCGTGGGCTCTTCAATTCCTCGCTCACGCCCCTTCCACTGTGCGTGGGGAGAAGTGGGCGGGAGCATAATGTGCAGAGAAAGGGCAGCTAGGCGCAGGGAATGAACCGCAATGAAGGTAAGGTAGGTCAGAGAGTGTGTGTTAGTCTGCTTTAGTCAGTATGTTTATGTATGTCAGTGTGTGTGTGTGTCTGCATAAGAGTCTGTGTGCGTCAGTCTACATGGGTTAGTGCATGTGTGTGTCTACTTGAGTCAGCGTGTGATAGTCTGCATGATTGGGTGAAGCAAATGGGGCAGCAAATTTGTCTTCGCCTAGGGAACCAAAAATGCTTGCACTGGCCCTGATAACTTAATATGAAATATAGGTATATGCTTCCTATCTCCTCCGTGATTTTGATATTTCAGTTCTGTGAAGAACATGATCTTCAGGCGTATAACTAGATAATTACTGAGTTAGACTATGGATGCGGTCTTGACAGCAGCCAGCCACAGAGGGCAGACATGAACATTACTTCAACAGACATGCACTGTAACAGAAATGATTCAAGGACAACAGTACGGATGTCCCGCAAATAAAACTTTGCAACTTATTTTATGTGTAAAAAGGTTTTCAGAGTTTTTCTTTTAAACAGAACATACGTATTTTTCCTTGAAAGCACAACCTTTTCTTTCACTATAGAACTGTTCAGGTCAGGGCAACTGGACCCCATAACCTGCTATCTTTGTTTTGAGCAACTGATATGGCTCTCTTGAGGAGTAAGGTACATGTGAATAATGGCAAGAAAACTATCTTTTCTGTATGCGTTTTGAACTGGCACACAGATTCTGGTTTCAATAGGGGATTTTTCTTCAAGTTCCTCATTTTTACTTGAATTTTAACAAGGTTGTCACAAGTCAGACCTTGATGAGACCCAAAACTGATGCAAACTATCAATCGGTGACCAGATTAATAGTGGCATCAAGTCAGTAACTCAGCAACTTGTCTTAATAAATATCAACGAAGGCTTGTTTTATTGACAGACAATGTCATAAGCCCTTTTGATATACTTATAGATAAGTAAGCATAAGCAAAGCCAGCAGAGGCTGAGCATCGAGTTGAAATGTCTTTCACAAACATTTGTATAGTCACAGTTAAGAGAAGCAAATTTCATCTGGTAATTAAGTTACGCCAAATTGTTAGAAGGGATGTAGTTGATTTAAAGGGGAACTGACATTTCTCTGGAAATTACAACGCTGGATAAAGCATTGTTAATCAGCTATAACTAAAGCATTGTTAATCAGCTATAACTTGTGTTAACCCTTTTATTGTTAGCTCAGTATTTCTTTTAAAAGAATCACTATAGGGTCAGGAACACAAACATGTATTCCTAACCCTATAGTGAAAACCCACCATTTAGGTGGCTTGCCCCCTCAGAATGGGTTAAAACTCTATTTTCAGCTCTCCACGGGTCTGCTGGTGTTGGCCCCGCCCCTTGGTGACATCAAAATTGCCAATTTTTAGCCAATCCAATGCTTTCCCATGGGGAAAGCATTGGATTGGCTAAAATCGGCAAAGGGGTGGGGCCAAATGCCATTTTGGCCAATCAGTACCTCCTCATAGAGATGCATTGAATCAATGCATCTCAAAAATTTCAGTGTCTCCATGCAGAGCATGGGGATGCTGAACGGCAGGGCTGCTTACTGTGCAGTCCTGAGCCAGGAAGCCTCTCTATTGGCCATCTAAGGAGTGGCCACTTGGAGGTGTCCCTAGAGGCAATGTAAACACTGCCTTTTCTATGAGGGAGCTATAATACATTAAGCTGTAGTTGTTCTGGTGACTATAGTGTCCCTTTAAATGTTAATGATCTTGCAAATTACATTACAATCTACTTCAATCCAGGCACAGCCAAGGCATGAATTGCTAATGAGTAGCATAAATGGAAACATTTTTATTCTGTATACTTTTCCCATGGTAACTGCCAGGTACATGAAATAGAGCTTATAACAATGATTGACATGGGGCCAAGATACAGGTGCCCAGTTGTAGGATAAAGAATTGTCGGTTTGTTATGCAGTTCTAGTCTCCCTAGACTTTTTTTTTTCAATGGAAATTAATTATCACGGTGGGAGTATGTGCTCATATATAGTATGTGTGTATATGTATGTGTGTGTATATATATATATATATATATATATATATATATATATATATATATATATATATATATATATATATATATATATATATATATATATATATATATATATATATTTGAGTAAGTGAACGGATGTACATAGACAAAGGGTATCTCTACCCGAAACGTTTGTTTTATATATCCTTAAAAAAAAGAGAAAAAAAAAATGTGGTAGCACTGAGGTGCACTAAGCATTCTTGTTTGAGTTGGCGCTATGTTTTGAATTTATTCAATTGCAGTATATAGTGCTATTGTAGCAGCAAGTATCATTTATTCATATGCTGACACTTTTCAACACACCCTATGCTCTATGAATAATATAGAATAGATTATTTTTTTTCCATTCCAGATTTTATGCTATCATTTGTCCCCTTCTTATTAGATCCAGTATTGCATATCTATGTGCTGTATATGATAAAGGAATTCCAGTGTTATGCAAATAAGACTGATATTAATGTTCTATCAATACTGCTTATTTTACAGCATTGGGTATTCAACGGGATTCTCAAAAAAGTTGAAATTACCGTTTTCTCCTTCAGACTTAAAGGACCACTATAGTGCCAGGAAAACATACTCTTATTCCTGGCACTATAGGGTCTCTAGGTCCCCCCCCACCCTCAGGCCCCCCCTCCCGCCGGGCTTTAAGAGGTGGAAGGGGGGAACTCTCCTCCTCCATATCGGCGTCATCAGCTGAATGCGCATGCGCTCAGCCAGTCCATAGAAAGCATTCTCAATGCTTTCCTATGGACGCTGGCGTCTTCTCACTGTGAAAATCACAGTGGGAAGCGCCTCTAGCGGCTGTCAATGAATTAACCCTAATGTAAACATAGCAGTTTCTCTGAAACTGCTATGTTTACAGCAGGCAGGGTTAATCCTAGCTGGACCTGGTACCCAGACCACTTCATTAAGCTGAAGTGGTCTGGGTGCCTATAGTGGTCCTTTTAATTCTCAAGATTTATATCCCAGTAACATATTGTAACAGTTAAAGATAGTGATGGTTTCTGTTGTAGGAAGTTATCATGTAAAAGCTGGTTTTAGAATTGGCAGAACAGAGGGCCCTGGTGAAACAATTTATTTTAGGCCTCCATGTAGTGCAAGTGTATCTAAAATATAGATCGTACAACTACCTCAATGCTTTGCTAGCTGGGCCTTTACCATTTACCCATTCTTGCAGGGTTATATTTGTGAGCAGTCTCTGTGTGTGTGAATATATGCATGTTTTTGTGTGGAGTATGTGTATGTAGGGGTGTTTGTGTATAGTGTTGGCAGTCGAATGGTGTGTGTTTGAATGTGCTTTTGCCATTTTAGTGTGTGTGTGTCCCAGACTCTGGCACTCAACCCAAAATACGAAATCAAAAATATATTACTCGGGTGCCTCCAGGCCAATTAATAAACAAATTCAGACAGGAGCACTCACTTGGATTTTCCAATAGTGTATTAAGAAGTATTCATCATTCAACATCAACGTTTCAACCCTTTATCAAGTCTTTATCAAGAATAAATATATATATATATATATATATATATATATATATATACATACACACAGATAATCACTGCACATGTGATTATACACATTAAAACTCACATATAGATACACACATATAAGTGCTAATTGAGATATTTCTAGTCACCCTCCTGTTTCCACACTTTTTTGCGTGAAGAGGGTGACTTTCCTGATACCTGTCTGCTGTAGGTGCTGGTTGGGGCTCATGGAAGTTTGAGGCTGGTCCATGTTTTCAGTCTACTCTCCCCTCCTCTGCCTCCTCTTTTCCCACCCTATGCGGCTGTGAGGAAGTGACCTATACTCACTTCCACCCAGCACCATAGCCAGTGAGACGGGGGCCTGGTCTGGTGTGCTCTTAAAGGGCCCTGACTGAGAAACAATGGTTCCCCAGCATTTGGATTCCAGTTCAGCTGTACCAGCTGAGGTTCCACTGGTGGGTTTGAGTTAACCGTACACACTGTAAAGGAATAAGAAATAGTATTCTTCAGAAGAAATTAGTGTTTTGAAATTAATATAGTATGTACGATAAGCTCACTAATCTACTACAGGAAATACAGGCAGATAGAGGGCTAGCATGCTTATCAGGGGGGAAAACAAAAGCAAAGGTCTTCTGAAACAAATTCATTGTACAATCCGAAATGAACAAAAACAAACAATCACGATATCTATCAGAGAAATTTGATTACACTCTAAACCTATTGTTTTCTTTAATTTTTTTAAATTGTTGTATATTAAATTGTCGTATTACATAATTTCTAATGGTGTGTTACATGCAGTAAGAAAACATGTTGAAGTTCAATTCATATATATGTGGGATCAGTTTGTTTTAATGAGTTTTCCCATTGCATTCTGGGACCATGGTGGATGCATGGCAGTAGCTTGTGTCTACCTGATGACCTGCATGCAGATTTAAGCTAAAAAAACAAAAAAAAAACAAACCTTTTGTACCTGTATGTGTATATTACAAAAAAAAAATTAAAAAATGACTTGCCTCTGCTGCACTTGGTCATTTATTATATTCCGTAATGTTGTCATGGATGCATGAATCAAACTATAAATACGATTGAATCCCATCATTTGTTTGGTTTGTATTGTGACCAAGAGCAATATAATCCTGACTCCTCCATTCTAATGTGTTATGGAAAGAAAACTTAAAACATTATTAATAACATAAACACACAGAAATAAATATTTAGAGAAAGACCATGGTCTTTGTTGAAAGGAACTTAAAATCATACTTTACTTCGTTTACAACACAACTGCATAACTAATCATGTAACTTGTAACTTGTAACAAAAACGCCACATCATGGCCTTTTCATAGCCCGTATAACACCATATAAAATGTTTACCCGCCATTTACCTATGCAGGCAACAGTCCAAATAAAGACTCTGATTAGAATGTTGTTAGAGTAAATTTACATAAATGGTGTAAGGGAAGCTGAATAAACATTTTTTTTTATTTTTTTTTAAATGTATAGGGTTTTTTTTGTTTGTTTTTGGCGGTGTGTGAAATTTACCTCACAGGCCGCCACATTGCCCGCGCAAAAAAAGCGTGAAGCAAAAGTTCCCTGGCTCCCAGCCAATAAGGAAGCTCTTTGGCAGTGCAAGCCAAACTGCTGAGCTTACGCTTTGACCGCTTAGCCAGGGAGAGACGTCCCCTCTCTGTTTATTACAACAGAGGCTTGAAGACCACAGAATAGTCATGTTTTAAATGGCAATGTATTTGTTTATTTTTTTTATGCTCCTTGTAGATTAATGACAATACTCTATCTATTCTTTGCCATTTTGTTTTTCTTTGTCCATGATGTCTGCAGTTTGCCCTTCTGTGGGGATTCTTATAACTATTTGGTTGTGACTAAATTACCTTGGCAATTGAAATGAAATGAAACCTTGGTTAAGCTCCACCCATTGCTGAGGCTTGCCAAAGATCACACTCCTAATAAGAAACAGTAGGAGAATTAAAAAATTCTCATAGGGGGACAAACAAACAATAATTTTAATGATAAACCTGCAAAATGACCATACTGCTTTATGTATTTAAATAGTGAATAATGGGTTTTTTTTTTGTTTAGTGTTGATGCTCTCAGCCTATCCCCGGCAGTCATGGAGTGAAATGATTTAGAAAATGATGCACCTTTTAAAGCATTTATTTCAATGGGAGGCCAGTGTTAGATTGAGAGCATCAGCGGACACGCTCAGCCGATCCCATGCGAACAAAGGAAACTTTCCGTTACAGTGTTTTTGGTGCTGGAGTAGGAGGAGGCAGAGAAGCCAAGTTGACAAGCGCTACGAAGACAATTTGGGAGTTAATTGAAAACTGTCACTTTTACACTGTTCAACAAAACATTGAAATTCGACTTTTAAATTTTATTAAAGACCATGACATCATAATCCCGTTCAACATCACAATCCCGTTTGATCAGGGCAGAGCAAAAGCAAACATTGCAAATGAAAAGTTATGGTACCTGAAGTGATCCTTTTAAACACATCTTCCCTGTTCCCATCAAAATAAAATAAAAAAATACAAGTTTTGTTTGAAATTGTAAAGGTGGAGCAACCAACTCCTCATCTGAAATAGGTAAAAATTAACCAGCAGCTCGTTTTCAGAACATCTGAAATCTTAATTTGCATGTAGCAAAACTGGTTTCATTATATCAAGAAGCATTTTCACTTGTGAACTTATATCCGTTTTGCCTATAGAACTACAACATTTAAATCAGCTGCAATTAATCATAACTAAAGAATAAAAAATTCACAGCTGGTTGACTATATATCCGTTGTTTTCAAGCTGTTTAATATTGGCCTTACTCCTACAAGTATTAAGTTGAGTACTACAATAAAATTTGTTAAATTAGCTTGCAAGTTGCCCATGTACTTATATGCTTTGTAGGAGACGTGAGATTCTTTACATTAGCGACATGCACGGAAGGAGACAAAATGTACTCTACTCATAATCCCTGCTTTATTTTATGCTTTTAGCACGATTTGTTTGTGTTTTATCTGTTTTCCACATTGAGTTAGCCCATCCTTGGCCTTAGAAATCTGATTGGAATGGATTTCTACTCTTCCCACTTGTCTAGACCTTCTTAAAATGTTTTGAAGGCATGCACTTCAATTCAGATCCGGTCAATATAGCACTAATAAGGCCCCACAGTGCTGTAACTATATAGAATGTATATGACCTGTGAGCCTGACTGCACTAAACATGCAGAGCTTTGCTTATGTGGACGGTGCATCACCCCCTTTTCCATAATTCCCATCATTTCAAATGCCAAATTGGAAACTTATCTTGTAGGGTTTGAATGGGGTGTGGTCAGGGGTGGGGCTGTTCTGACAAATTTTGGTGACTTACTGATAACAATTTATTAAACAGGTCATTACGCCCTAATGTCGTTAAAACCTATGCCGTTCGGGAAGTAATGACCCGTCCTAATGGTGCGAATTGGTTAAAGACACATTACTGTGTGTACTATGGCTGTGGAGTTCTCATTTACACTCAGACACACCAATAAAATGGAGCTATTAGAAAAGAGGAACATTATGATAAAGAGGGACACAGGGATTTGGGCCCAAAATAGTGACTGTCTCTCTTAAATATAATTTTTTTATTATTTTTATAAATTTATTTTAAAAGCAGAGTGGGCATACACAGGAAGAAAAAATCAGTACCTTAAATAATAAAATTTAATTGTACATTTATTGATTTATTTAAAAATAAAATAAAAAAAGACTGGGACAGAGCTGTGTGCTGCCCAGTGGAATTCATGTACTCCTGGTGTGAAATCAATAAATTAGTAACAACTGGGACGGGACATTTCACATTTTGGTTTGTAGTACTAAAACAATAAATGTGAAACTCTTTTTCCATACATTGGCACAGAATTTCCTTGAATGTTATTTTCTCCACAGTTTTCGTGATTAATATTTTACATTGTTTGCCCGGACGCTGATGGAAAGATACGGATCTGTGAGTCTCTGAGTCAGACAATATTTAACCTTTATCACTGGTAATTGGAGCCCATGTCAGTTGTGTTTTTACAGAGCTCTAAGATGACTTTCAGTGAAGTTTGGGTCCTAAAATGATTTGTACAGGAACTTAATATACAATGTATGCACCTTTGCCTTGTGTCAAAAGAAGCACACTAATGAAAAATGTATATTAAAAAAAAAAATGTATTTGGATGGTGGTATTTTTTTTTTTTTTAAAAGCACATGAGAACCTATTTTTTGTTTTATATATATATATATATATTTATATATATATATATATAATTGTGCAACTACCTTTGCCACTGTCTAGCCTGTATGCATCTATGTACCCTGTTGTGGCGTTTGACACGGGTATGTACCTACCTGCACAACAAAAAACAAAACAAAAAGGGATAGTTATGGTTGTCGGTAAACAAGCCAATAAACACAAAGTGTTTTAAATATCTGTTCCATCTAGACCAAAATTAAACTAAGCTCTGGCCTTTTATTTTTCACATAAAACAATAAATACACGTTTAAAAACATTTTCTTTTTTTTTGTCAATCTTTATTTTATTGTGCAAATCATGAACAAAACAAGCTTGCTGCGCCACGACAGCGGTACAAGCCCAATTTTAACATACATGAGATAACAGTGTCATGACATACAGATTTCTTGCACATTTTTTGTGAGTATAAGTGAATACTTGGACGTTGAGTACGTCTACTGTAAATAAGCAAAAACTAGTTAACATAAAGCAAACCCTCTCGCAAGATAGTTATCAGTCGCAAAACTAAGAACATTAAAAACTTAGGAATAAGCTAGTAACACCACTGGCATTAAGTTGTCGCGTTGACATATGGCAGTAAAACAGTGTGAGAATAACATTCGCAGGGCACATAGCTATGACACATGATGAGTGTAGCTGGTTTGGCTGTGGGGGGCAATAGCTGCCAGCATATTATAGGGTACATAGAGTTAGGTTCTGAAGCATAATGATTCGCCGTGCATGGATGTTCATGAGAGTTATCCTATGTTGGTATGAGCTGTGTTGCGTTGCGTGGAAGCTCGGGGGAGCCATAGATAGATGGCGTGAGAGTGCTTTTGATTGTCGGTATTAATGTGGGTGCTCCTGTAATATGTACAAAAATGTCAACAGTAATATGTTTTGTCTGGTTTAAGAGTAAAGTGAGTGTAGGAAGCAGTGCTGCTAAGATATGATGGTCGGCCTAGTGTGATGGGTGATCTGTGATAGGCATAAGGGTCACAGCCTAGTGCTGCATAAGACCAGACCTGCAACTTTAGACCTTTATCTGCCGATGTCACCGTTTGGTGGCGCGTCGCAGCTGAAGCGGGTCCAGTGGAGGTGTGGTACTGCGTAGGAAGCCCCTATGCTGTAAGATAGTGTGCACTGTGTGTGTCAACATATGTGTAGGCATGGACTTATTAGGCACGTTCTGGTGAGGTTAGTGAAAAAAAAAGAAAAACTAAAAGATTAAACTATTTCCGTAGTGCAAAATTAAAACTCGAAATGGTTTCAGCTGTAACATATATAGAGTCTCATGCAAATGGTCGACGGTGGGGGGTATTGTATGTCCTAAAGTGAGTCCCATATTATCGAGCTCCAGGTCATGTAGTGGCTGCCACGTAAGGGTTTGCAGGGGATCGTCGAGGGACAAACTCCGGTGCGGCGGCTGCGTTCCTCCCTAGTGGGCGCGTGGATCCAGCCTTGTCTGTCGCTGTAGTGAGCGCGGTCGTGGGGAGGTTCAATAGTCCTAGTGCCTCCGTGGCCTCCTGCATGTTATGGACTATATGAAAGCTGCCTCCTCGGTCAATCTGAAGGGCGCGCCCAGGACCCCAGCGGTACCGGACTTGGTGTCGTCGTAGGAGGGATGTGAATGGGCCCAGGGATCTCCTCCACGCCAATGTCCCCCCTGATAGATCAGAGAAGAAGGAAAGTGTCATCCCCTCAAAGGTAAGTGTCGGTTGGCCTCTAACTGCCGCCATAATTGCCTGTTTGTCACTGATGGACTGGAACCGGACTATGAGGTCCCCTGTGGCGGTTGGTGGGGCTCTCGCTGACTTTGGTAGGCGGAATATGCCATCGAGGGTGATTGCCTTGGCTGCTTTCGGGGTCACTAGCGTGGTAAGAAGCCTTCTGGCCAAATGTGGTAGTTCCGCCTCTGGGACGGAGTCCAGGACTCCCCTAAGTTTTAGGTTGTTACGGCGAAGTTTATCCTCTTGGGAGGCAAGTAGCTGCTCGTGGAGCAGGGTTTGCTGCTTCAGGCTATGTAATGCCGTTTGTAATTCTGCGATCTGTGTTGTGTGATTGTTGGCGGTGCCTTCCACAGCTCCCAGTCTGGTTGTGATGAGTTTAAAGTCCTCCCTAAGCAGGGCCACATCTGCAGCTATCTTTCTATGGTGGTCTGCCATGAGTTCCCCTAAGGCCTCCATAGTCACTGGGGTGGGTGCTTTCATGGGTGGCTGTGCCTGTACCAGCGCTTGTACCTGTATGGTCTCGGGCTGTGGGTGGTCCCCATCCTCTCCTTCAGAGGTCCCGTCCGAGAAATCAGAGCATCCGCCATGCATGGCCGCCATGTGCGCTCCGGTTGCGGCCTGTGCTTGCCGCCACATCTCCCCGATATCCATGCCTTGTCGTGGTTTTTCGGCTCTCGCCTTTTTCATTTTCCGACCCATTGAGGATGTGTGGGTCTCGGTGAGTATCTGGAGCGTATTTGGGTCGTATTTGCTCGTTTGTAGAAGGGGTTTGTCGGCTCGATTGTCGGGAGCCCCGCAACCATGCGACCGACCGCTTTGCCCGCCGTTTAAAAACATTTTCAACCTATTATTAGCCACCGTTTGTTACATGGTTATAGGTAATAATTTAGTAAACCTGGAAATATTTTTATATGATATAATATTCTTGTGTAGGTTTTGGGCATCCAAACATGATAGGGGCAGTGTCCAAAATCAATGTCTACGATAGGAACTTAGTTCTGGAAATGTAAAATTTATATTTTTAAATACTTTTGCAGCACTTATACAATCTATGTAACAACATTTTCAAATATACTATGGATAATTCTGTAGTGTAGAAATGTAATTGTTGGAGGGATTCTTTTTTTCTTGTTTTCCTGACACTATATAACCCTTAGCTCCGGGTTAAAACCCCTTCAGCTACTTACCTTTATCCAGCTCCGGGCTCCCTCGGCACTGGTGACCTCTCAATGCTTTCCTATGGACATTCTGCATGCTGAATGCAATTTTCGCATTCAACGTTGCAGAAGCGCCTCTAGTGGTTGTCAGGAAGACAGCCACTATAGGCTGGATTAACCCTGCTATGTTTACATCTGATGGGTTAAAACCTGGGGGCCCTGGCACCCAGACCACTTAATTGAGCTCAAGTGGTCTGGGTGACTATAGTGGTCCTTTAACGTTCAATGCCCATCTCTTAAGTCTCCTGAAAGTTACTTACCTGTAATCCTGAGGCGAAACTATCTACTCACTGCAGCTCCATTCTACCTTCTGGAGATCATCACAAATAATGATCAAATGGTCAATATAGAAAGCTTTGGAGACCGGGTGCAGGTGTGGCATTCGGTGTGATCCACTAGTAGTGCTTCACACAAAGAAGCATTGAAAACAATGCCCTCAGTACCTCCTTGATTGTGCACTCAAGTGGAATGAGGAAGAGCCGTCCCGGTTTTCTAGATGACAACCAGTATGTTGCAAAGAGTGATTACAAAACTGCAAAACTTCTCTTTTATAAAATATGACATGGAGCACAGCTAGTTAAATGAATACTTCAAGCACAATAACCACTACAGCAAACTGTGGTACCGGAAGGGAGTTGATGCCTCCCTAATGTAAGCAAAAAGTTTTAGAACTGTTTGACTTCTTACTTGGTGTGCACCAGACACTGGGCTCTGCAGCTGAGAGCAATCAGCTAGAACTCTCCATTCCCCGGAGTCGGCAGAGTGGTGGGGAGCGGCGCACAGCCAATGTCTGGTTATAGGTCAAACCATTGTAAAATGGTTTGACTACTTACATTGGGAGTTGCCAGGGCACTTTTGGCACCATAACTATTACAGTACACTGTGGTGGTTATGGTGCTTGGAGTGTTGCTTTAACCCCTACAACTCTTCAACAAGCTTAATTGCTTTAGGGTTTTGGAGTGCTGCTTTAACCCCTTAAGGACACATGACGTGTGACATGTCATGATTCCCTTTTATTCCAGAGGTTTGGTCCTTAGGGGTTAAGGCATCTTTAAAATCTGTTGCCTTTTGCATCCTCATTGATTAAAATATTTGTCTCCAGCAGAGACAATAGAGATGGGTTTTGGTGCTGGGAAAAGCTAACTGGTTTTGTTAAACTGCTTGAAAACAGATCACAAAAACTGGAGGGACTCCATACTGAAACATCAGGCACAATAACCACTACATACGGTTTTGTGTTTATAATGCTTAGAATGTCTCTTAAAAAGATAATTGCATGAAGACATGTATGAAGCTACCATACATCCAATATAAGTTTACCGGTAATTTGTTAAAAGAGTTTACTTTTGTTGTAGCACTATGCCCCTTTATTTCTTTTCTTCCAATGCTAAACTGCAGTGGCAGAATGAAGTGTGACAGTCTGCATTTAAGTTAAAGTACCATGTCACTTATATATGTGGGCCAGCTTAGTTCCAGAGCCGAATGCTGTATGTGCAGCTAGCATTGATTTATCCTGCTTGTATACAGCCAACAGTGACACTGTTATCAGCCTGTGTTTATCACCACCTAGCCTGTTGAGCAGGGAGATATGTTGCATTGGATTTGACTGAGATGAATTGATCCACAGAGAAGGCTGCTTTCACTTCCCTCAGACTGGCCGAGTGCTGAGCAGTTAAAAACATTCACTTTTTATTTATAGAATGGTACTTTTTAAAAACATATAGATTGACCGTCTAATTTAGTATGTTCTGTGCTTAGAAGATATTACATGTGCTTATTATATTTTATGCAAACACTGGTTTGAGCATGCCTTCCAACATTCCTAATCGTAAAAAGCGACATTACATTTTAAAGGGGTGTGAGGTGTAACCAGCGGCATGGCTGTTCTGAGAAATTTTAGGTGACTTACTGATAACAATTTATGCCATTAATATGTAATTTAGAACAAGAACCTTGTATTCCTAACACTAACGTGTTCCTCAGCCCCTGCGACCCTCCACTTTGCGTTGTAAGCGCTGCAAGCACATTCGATTTCCCCATAGGAAAGCTTATCTTAAAGGACCACTCTAGGCACCCAGACCACTTCAGCTTAATGAAGTGGTCTGGGTGCCAGATCCAGCTAGCTTTTACCCTTATACTGTTTATACTGAGGGTTAAGCCAGCCTCTAAATCCTCTAGTGGCTGTCTCATTGACAGCCGCTAGAGGCGCTTGCGTGCTTCTCACTGTGAAAATCACAGTGAGAGCACGCAAGCGTCCATAGGAAAGCATTATGAATGCTTTCCTATGCGACCGGCTGAATGCGAGCGCGGCTCCTGCCGCGCATGCGCATTCAGCCGATGACGTCGCGAGGAAGAAGAGGAGGAGGAGGAAAGCTCCCTGCCCGGCGCTGGAGAAAGAGGTAAGTTTAACCCCTTCCTCCCCCCAGAGCCCGGCGGGAGTGGGTCCCTGAGGGTGGGGGCACCCTCAGGGCACTCTAGTGCCAGGAAAACGCGTATGTTTTCCTGGCACTAGAGTGGTCCTTTAATTCTTCTCTATGGGGTTTTCTCTGACGCTGGACATCCTCATGCAGTGTGAGGACGTCCAGCTCTGTTTCTTGGAAGGGACGCTAGTGGCTGTCTGATAGAGCGCTACTAGAGGCTTAATACTGCATTGTAAACATTGCAGTTTCTCTAAAACTGCAATGTTTTACTTTGCAGGGCTAAAGGTGACAGGGACACTGCACCCAGACTACTTCAGTGAGATGATGTGGTCTAGTTGCCTAGATTGTCCCTTTAAAAAACATTACTGAGTTTTATTACTATTATTAGCTCCTAGAATAGAGTTACATTAGGATAGAAAAGAGGGATTTGAACCAAAAATAGGGACTGTCCCTCCAAAATAGGGACACTTAACAGGTATAGTTTGAGTTAGGTCTTAGACTGCATTTATATGTATGTTTAGTAAAATAAAATATATATATATATATATATATATATATATATATATATATATATATATATATATATATATATATATATATATATATATATGTATATGTATATGTATGTGTGTGTGTGTGTAGACAATTTCTTATAGCAATGTCAGCAGGTTATGTAACACTCCGGACCTGGGAGCAGGGTGGCACCACCAAGTAATATAAATTAAAGTGTGTGTGTGTATATGTATATATATATATAATATTATATTATGTATGTGTGTGTGTGTGTGTGTGTTTTATTTAGGTTAATTCTTTTCTCTGGCTCCTAATTTCATATTGGCTCTCCTAGGTAGGTCTGTCAGTCTTCTACATTTGCCAGCCATGTATGAGGGTGTGCTCTGAGCCTTGTTTCCTGCGTGTCACAATATCGGGTCTCTCAGGTACAAAAGTAATTTGCTAGCGTAAGCACATTTGCAGTCTGAGCTACTTATCTCTGCCACTGTTCAAGCCATATTTTATCTGACCCACTTTGTTTGTTCACCATAACAACACTGCAATACAAACTTGCACTCTTGTAACCCCGTCCACAAAATCCATGCATACTTGCCACTCCTCCCTGTTAACCTGCTTCATGCCGGAGAAGACTGGAACCACGTGGACTTTGCTGGGACAGCTGCTGTGGAGTAGAACTCTCAAAATGCACAACCAGTTCCTAGGTTAGGCTCAATAATACTCCTTGGGCGTTGTAGTCAATACAATCTAGAATTGAAAGTATTTATTGCATGTTCTTAGTAGTGATTATATTTGCAAATCTTAGCAACAATCTTCTTTATAAAGTACATTAACTATGAGAAAATAATGATGGGCAACGTAGTTAGCCATCCGTGCTCTAGAGTTTACAAAGCTTCTTCCAATAGAGCAGTAGATAAAGTGAAGCCACTCTTTGCTTGCCTGTCTTTCCAGCTGGCACTATGCCAGCAGTGTGAAGTGTGAAATTTTTAGCAGACCTGTTAATGCTCTTAAAGATAGCAATGCAATATAACCAATGCCTTGAGCTGTATCAAGAGTGGGCTGTGTTTGAGTAGAAGGTGTTGGGTTTTCCTTTTTCTTTTCTTACATGTTATGAAATATAGGTTTAACTAATGACTGTGATGAGTGGTCAGATAAAAAAATCTGATCACTTAATTTCTTACACTTTACGCAATTATTTATTGTTGGCAAATAACTATCACATAAACCTTATATTACAGCGGATCTATCACGGTACCTCAATGAAGTGGTCTGAGAGCAGTGTTCCTATCATTTGAACCCTTCAAGGTAAACCATTGCCATTTTACAGAACGGCCAATGTTTACCTCGATTGGTTAAACATGCCTCTTGTGGCTGTCCTACTGATCGCAATGACCGAGTAAAACGTGGTCACGTGTAGCTCATGGATATGCTCATGGCACTCGCCTTTGTGAGAGGTGCATTGGATTGGACCATTGTTGGAGGAAGCCATGTCTCCTTGATGACATCCTGGGAGGAGGATAAGTGAGTGTCATTGACGGAGTCTCAAAGCTGTAAAAACATGAGTAAAATGTATATTTTATTTTTTTCTATTGCATATGGAAGGGGTGACTGTGAATAGTTAGTGACGAGCACTATAGCATTAGGAATGCAGGTTTATGTACCATTAAGTATCTCATCACAATAAAATAATTATGAAACACTTATTGACTGCATTGGAATAACAATGTAATCAAAAGAGATTGTAAGAAAAAGTAGGGACTGCTTTGCTTTATATAAGGCAATTTGCAAAGCTGACAAAAGATAGAGCTGTCAATACCCCCAGTCATCACTAGCAATTGTGGTAAACGGACATCTTTTTGTGCATCAAGAGATTGGGCTATGAATATACTGTGGTAATAGCACAATCCTCCATAAACCTCAATGTTACACTTTTGCACAGCAATGATGTGGGTTTCTGGTGGATGATGAGCCACGTGCTAAAGATAGATGATGGTACCTGTGAGGGAGAGCTTCAGGTGAGTGTATCTCCCCTAGCTTAACTTCCAGACCACCAAACACCGAATGTGATGTTCTCCGTGTCTTCTTTTCTGAATATACAAAGACCGCTGAAGGTGGCAGAGCCACTTTAATGGAAGAGATCAATCTCTCCAGCATTAAAGACAAGTCACATAAAATTGAGCACATACACATTTTCTTCTGTTTTTGCCATGCTCTGAGATTGCTAAGGCAATAAAAAGTAGGCCCTGTCTTGTCATAATGTTTGATTGTATTGGAATTTCAGTGAAAGTTCATTACTAGCTATAGAACCCCTGTCTCTCTATTCATATCTACATCATGTGACTAAGAATCTGACCGTAACATATCTCCCAGCTTTTGACTGGGACAATATAGGGTTTGCCGAACATGTGAGATCCAAAGGTTGGCTTGTCAGCCCTCAAACTCTGTGCATAAACAGAGCTCTCCTGAAGCAATTGAGTATGCTCAGTTGTGTTCCGTAAAGCTGTTGCACAACAAACTTTATCACTCAGTGACTGTCTGTATTCTCATACAGAAATGACAAATCAGATGAATAAAAACTGCTGTGAGAAACTCTGAAATTTGTAGGAGGTATGCTTTATACCCCAAGCACCACAACAGACTAAGCACATGATCATTTTCTTTTATCTCAATGCATGATTTAACAAAGTATATACATGATTCTTATTCCTACTTAGTGTGTGTCACCCTTTGAATTTTGTATCTAGTTGTTAGTTCCCCTTATTCACAGACAACATTACATATTTTGTCCTCTTTTATAATTCCAATTAGATCATTGGACATGGAGCAGAGGACAGAGACAATGCTTATTTAACGAGACTGATAGCTGTACAGTAACAACCACATTGATAAACATAGTAATTCATCTATGTACAAAAAGGGTATTTTCACATTACAGCTAAATCTGTAAAGGCACACTCCAGACCCCTAAATCACTTGAGCTTGCTGAAAAGATTTATGTGTGTGTGTGTGTGTGTGTCCTCTTTTTATCATTTTGGACAAAGTGCAGATTTCAATAGACTTTTATGTTTTTGTAAATTAACCTGGTTACACTCCCTGGCTTTTCAATCAGACAGTCCTGTTACTTCCTGGTTTGGTTGGCTTATTTGATCTTAACTCAAGAAGCAGCTGTTGCCCAGAGCACCTGCCTTGCAAAGACTGCTCATTGAGCTGCTTTGGGAAGCCTGTGATTGGACAGCCACAGAAAGTCTGGGCGGGGTTAGAAGAGGAGGGATTGCAAAGACAGCAGACAAGAGAAGTGCAGGTTTTGCAAGATATATCCCCAATAGAAAAATGTATAATTAAATGCATGCAAGTTTTCATTTTGGGCTATATCTACTAAACAATGATTCTTATTTAGTATTTTGGCAGTGGAGTGTCCCTTTAAGTTTAACCCCTTAAGGACACATGACATGTCATGATTCCCTTTTATTCCAGAAGTTTGTTCCTTAAGGGGTTAAATGACCACTGTAATAACCCATACCATTTTATCTCAGCGAAGTGGTTTGGGTGCAGTAACTATGTAATTTTTTCCCCTGAACTCTAAAACGTTGCTGTTTTGGAGATACGGCAGTGTTTTCATTGTGGGGGTAAAGCATACCTCTAGTGGCTGTCTCCCCAACAGCCACTATATGGGGCTTCCACAGTGAGTCAGACTTGGTTCTTGACTGTTAGAAGCATTTGATTGGCGCATTGCAGCAATTTCCTCTCCTGACATTTGGCTGCTCAAAAGAGGCGTTCTCTGTACTGTATTGCAGGTTAGGTTAGATTAACCGTTTTTTTTTAATGGAAAAACAGGGTCCCTGAAACCTAAATAAACCACAAATACGAGTGTTCATACAGGAACAAATATGCTCTGTCAATAACAAACTATAATAGCATCTTTCATACACTGTGGGCAACCTGTGACTCTGCAGGTGATATTCAACTCCCATGATCTCCTGCTTGCTGTCACTCTAGGCTTCGGAATAGGAATTATATGGAAGATCATATGACTTGTAGAAAACAGACAAAATGGTGCTGTAGAATGTAATATGTAAAATAAATATTAATTGTACACACAATAAAAACAGCACACTTTTCAAATAGAAGAATGATCATGTCTCCATTAATTAAAACAGTCTGCTTTCTTTAGATTGACTTTTACAGTGCCTGTAATTACACTGGCAGACATCGGGTAATAAGTCAAGTGTTTTGACATCTTAAAATGGGGGGCGCTAGGGCTCTCCTGGCATCGTAACCACTACAGCACCCTGGATTGTTGGATACAACAGATAAATTGTAGGAGTACAACAGATAAATTACACCTCATCTTCTGATACAGTACCCCTTGATTTTCATCTGTTAAGTAGTAAAATCAGTGTTCAGTGTATTGCAAGATGGATGCTACTGACTGGGTTATGACATCACTGCTCACTAGACAGCTTGTTCGTTCAGCTTCTCAGCACATTGTTTAGTGACATCATTTAACCCCATTCCCAGGAAAGCATTCAATTTCCAGAGAAAATATGTATTTCTTTCTACTAGATTAGTACATCTACAGTATCCAGCAGTTGTAGTAATTATACAAATAACACGGTAGGCACATTTGCCTTTTATTTAGTTTACTCTGTTGCAAAACAATTTTAACATGTGATGATGGTGTTTTCTGTGATCTTTAAATGTCTTTTTAGTGTGTATTTAAATAGTTAGTGTTCCTTTATTGGTTGTCTATAGAAATGCTATCATTATGTTTTCTAGGGAGTGTATTTCTCTGAATCAGTACTTGGCACCTTTCATTATGCTTGCCAAAGTCTCCATTTAAACTTATTCTTTTATGTTCGGCTGGACGCGTGGGGAAAAGGTTATTTATTTGCAAAGCATGATTGAGCTCTTCATGATGTTTGCTTAGGCAGTTTATAAGAAGAAGAAGAAGAAAAAAAAGTTAATACGTATTTATAGAAAACATGCTGTCTGAAGACCATAAATGCAGCGCTACAAGTCATCTGTGAGCTGGATTTGATGGGAACAACAGTTTAGTCAACACCCCTAGTGTACAGTTTAAAGTACAGCGATTTCAATCAAGTAGTTTCATAAGGGTGCTTTTGCACAGGTTGGGTAATCAGAATAATTTTTATTTGGTAATATTTTGGATTATTGAACAGAGGAACATGAAAATTGTATTCATTAAAATATGGTATGGTTCTGTCATTTAGACAGACATATATAAGGGTAAAGTGCTCTTAAAGTTTCCTTTGAGATTGAACTAATGGGTTTAACCCCTTAAAGACACATGACATGTGTGACACGTCATGATTCCCTTTTATTCCAGAAGTTTGGTCCTTAAGGGGTTAAAGAGCACAGAAATCTTGCATGAGAGAGATCTGGTTGAATCTAAATATATCAATTCAAAGTAGCAAGAACTACATGAAAAATCAAAAACAAAAGAACACCAATGAACAGGAATAAATAATAAACTTAATAACAAGGAGAAACCGCTGATACGCAAGTGATATAAGCTTGGAATTTTTTAGGTCCATTGTGTATCTAATCAGTAGCAGAATAATTGTTGTACTATTAGCAATTTGCAATAGGTTGCTATGTATCATTGCAGACCGGTCTCTCATTATCCCCAAGCATTCTATAGATTTAAAGGTTTATGCAAAACGAAACTCTTAGTAGGTTCACAAGGAAAATAGCATAGTCGTTTGAAACATTCACAATCCTTCAGCATCCAGTTTCTACAACGTTTTGAGCTAAAATTGACTTACAGAATTTGTATATCACAATGTGTAGATTTAACTTTTTTCTTTAAAAAAGTAAAACCATATAATGTTTGCACGATTGATGTTCTTTACAATTTAGTACAGGTGCTTTATCAATTGAACCTGACACACAAGTGGCTGACGCAGGCTTTAGCGTGCTATTAATGGAGCAGGTGATGAGAAATTCTGAATTAAACAAGGGCAGCAAAAAACTTATAGACCCCATCACTCCCAAAAGCTCTGTTAGAACCCAGGTGCCGAGATCTCCCTGCAGCTCCCTCTTGCAATGCTGCTTCATTTCCACTGGCCAGAGGGGGAGGGAGGACAGGGGTGACACTAAGGGAGAATGCCACCATTAATGGCACTCAGTGATGCTAAGGGAGATGTAATTACACCTCTTGGAGCAGAAGGGTTAATCTCCATTATTGCAGCGTCTTTTAGTGAAACAGACTCCAGGCACCATGACCACTTCAAATCCCTGAAGGGGTGATTGTGTTTGAAGTAACTATTTAACATTGTGTAGCACTGAATGCAGGCATTTGTGTTGTGTTTTTTTTTTTGCAAAACAGAAGGAAACTTTGTTTGATGGGGATAATGGTGTGCCTTTGTGTTGATATGAAATCATACACTGCTGGTTTTGTTTGGGAAAAAAATTATGCATAACTGCTTACAACCAGAGGCAATAAGCAACTGTGCACCAATGGCATCTGGCTAAAAATGTTTAAGTGTAAAGAGCCCTGGAGCTTGTTACCGCAAGTTTTTAAAGGCCAGTTTACCCTATAACGTGGTGCTTAGAAAAATCATGCAAGCTGTTTATGATATGTAATCACAGTATATAATGTATTGGGTGGGGGGTGGGGGCTGTTAAAGGGACACTATAGTCACCTGAACAACTTTAGCTTAATGAAGCAGTTTTGGTGTATAGAACATGCCCCTGCAGCCTCACTGCTCAATCCTCTGCCATTTAGGAGCGAAATCCCTTTGTTTATGAACCCTAGTCACACCTCCCTGCATGTGACTTGCAAAGCCTTCCATAAACACTTCCTGTAAAGAGAGCCCTATTTAGGCTTTCTTTATTGCAAGTTCTGTTTAATTAAGATTTTCTTATCCCCCGCTATGTTAATAGCTTGCTAGACCCTGCAAGAGCCTCCTGTATGTAATTAAAGTTCAATTTAGAGATTGAGATACAATTATATAAGGTAAATTACATCTGTTTGAAAGTGAAACCAGTTTTTTTTTTTATGCAGGCTCTGTCAATCATAGCCAGGGGAGGTGTGGCTATGGCTGCATAAACAGAAACAAAGTGATTTAACTCCTAAATGACAGTGAATTGAGCAGTGAAATTGCAGGGGAATGATGTATACACTAAAACTGCTTTATTTAGCTAAAGTAATTTAGGTGACTATAGTGTTCCTTTAAGTAAGTACACCTTTACTAACTTCATTAATCTGTCAGATGTATGTTCTAAATAATGTTAAAGGGTTACTCCAACTACCTAGACCGGTTCTGCTTTTAGAATTGGCCATGGTGGTAGAAATCTGCAAGAGCAGTGTTTCTGCTTGAAATGCTACACATACAGTAAACTATGCCATGGTCTGGGTGCCATGTGTCTCTCGTATTAACATTGCCTTTTTGTAGGAACTGCAATGTTTACATTGCAGGGTTACAATGCCTTTCGTGGCTGTCAACTATTAGAGATGCTTCCGATAAAATAGCCAAGTAAAACTCTAGCTGAATTGCTTTATGTGTGAAAAGTATGTTTTCCATTTGACAAAAAAGTTCAGATTTCAATAGAAACTGGCACTTTTATAAATTAGCTGGCACTTTTATAAATTAACCTTTGTACACTGCCTTAGTTGTCAAACAACCGGTCCTGTTACTTCCTGGTTTGGTTGACTCAGCAGAGCTAAACTCAGGAGGCAGCAATTGTCCAGAACACCTGCCTTGAAAAGACTTCTCATTGAGCTGCACTGAAAAGCCTGTGATTGGTCAGAAAGTCTGGGCTAGATTACACGGGGAGGGCTAGCAAAGGCAGCAGACAGGAGATCTGCATTTTTTGCAAGCTGTTTTTAGATACACCCAATGGAAAAAATGTATAATTAAATGCTTGCATGTTTCCATTGGTGGTAAATCTACTAAGCAGTGATTTATTTATTTTTACACTTGGAAAGTGGTATTTTCCTTTTTATGAGCTGGTGAGAATGGCCCAATCAATTAGACACAGAAAGGGAAGGGGTGACGTCAGACAAGATGTTGGCAAGGGGAACTTCACCCCCCACAATAGTAAGTTACAGGAATTCTTTTTTTATTTTATTTTATTTTTTTAAATTGGGGGAGGTTGGGTCTAGTAAACAGTGTCCCAGCCAGAAATGATAAATATAATAAACTATTAGACTAAAAAGGTTAGAGTAACCCTTTAAGTATCATTCCTACATGCCAAGAATGATGTAAACGTTTTCTGAAATCTGTGGAGATCTTAAAGGATCGCTCTAGGGTCAGGAACACAAACATGTATTCCTGACCCTATAGTGAAAACCCACCATTTAAGTGGCTACCCTCTCCCACCCACCCTCCCCCCTTCTCCACTTAGCCCCCTCGGAATGTGTTAAAACTTACCTTATGTTCAGCTCAATCAATGCATCTCAATGAGGAAAATTCAGTGTCTCCATGCAGAGCGTGGGGACGCTGAACGGCAGGAAGCCCCTCCAGTGGCCAGCTAAGGAGTGGGCACTTGGAGGTGTTCATTTTCTCTGAAAAGGCAGTGTTTACATAAAAATGCCTGAAGGGAGCTGTTATACTCACCAGAACAACTACATTAAGCTCTAGTTGTTCTGGTGACTACAGTGTCCCTTTAAGCCTGAAATTTCATCTGTTTGTCAGTGGTTCTGCAGGTGATAAGTGTAAAGAGTTTTGTGCTGTGAAATCATGGATGTGGTGTAGAACTTTTCACTGTGATGTTTTTACATGTGGCTAAATGCTTGCTTATTGCTGTCAGATGGTAGCAGCAGAAATCAGGGAAGAAAGCAAGCCTTTAGGCTGAATGACCTCATGACTTCTCTCATTACCACATTATTCTCAAAGAAGTAGCCTGAGACAGGAGAATATGTACAGCACAACATGGGGCACATTTCAAGTATTGTTTTGATTAACATCATCTATTTATTAATGCAGAGCCAAAGTGCTCTACGATGGGAAAAAAAAGGAGTTATGGATACAAACATTAAATGGAGTGAGCAGTGCTTGTAACAAGATGCTTGTGGATCTCATTCCTCGCAGCATGTAGTCGGCTAATACAGTAGATCAACATTACTCTTGGTTAGAATGGGATGAGCTGACAAGTTTGTGTGAGCGTCAGAGCTGTCCATCTTGGAACACAAAAGTTTGTTTTTTTCTGATTTAATGTGTAATTAATAAAATAAAAGTTAAACCTGTAGGTGTCTGCAGCATGCAGACCAGTCAAGACAATTAAATATTTGCACTATAAGGTCAGGAATACGGATGTTTATTCCTTACCCTACTATGCTAAAAACACATTAGGTCCCTTAAATTTTTTTTAAAGGGAGACTATAGTCACCCGAACAACTTTAGCTTAATGAAGCCGTTTTGGTGTATAGAACATGCCCCTGCAGCCTCACTGCTCAATCCTCTGCCATTTAGGAGTTAAATCCCTTTGTTTATGAACCCTAGTCACACCTCCCTGCATGTGACTTGCACAGTCTTCCATAAACACTTCCTGTAAAGAGAGCCCTATTTAGGCTTTCTTTATTGCAAGTTTTGTTTAATTAAGATTTTCTTATCCCCTGCTATGTTAATAGCTTGCTAGACCCTGCAAGAGCCTCTTGTATGTGATTAAAGTTCAATTTAGAGATTGAGATACAATTATTTAAGGTAAATTACATCTGTTTGAAAGTGAAACCAGTTGTTTTTTTTTAATGCAGGCTCTGTCAATCATAGCCAAGGGAGGTGTGGCTAGGGCTGCATAAACAGAAAGAAAGTGATTTAACTCCTAAATGACAGTGAATTGAGCAGTGAAATTGCAGGGGAATGATCTATACACTAATGTCCTATTGTGTTTTACACCCCACCTCCTATAGAATGTAAGTTTGATTGAGCAGGGTCCTCTTCAACCTATTGTTCCTGTAAGTTTATTTGTAATTGTCCTATTTATAGTTAAATCCCCTCTCATAATATTGTAAAGCGCTACGGAATCTGTTGGCGCTATATAAATGGCAATAATAATAATAATAAAACTGCTTTATTTAGCTAAAGTAATTTAGGTGACTATAGTGTTCCTTTAAAACTCGCCTTAATTCCAGTGCAGCTCAGGTCTCGCTGCGCTGACTGTTACCCTTCTTGGCGGAGATATTCAGAATGACGATATCAGTCAGTCAAAGCATCGCTATGAGGAATGTACAGCTGCTCCGTGCAGAACGTGGAGACACTGAATGTAAGAGCTGCACATTGTGCAGCATTGACCCATAAAACACATTTAGTGGCCGGCTTTAGATGTGTACCTACACAGCACTGTAAAACACTGCCTTTTCTCTGAAAAAGCAGTGTTTACATAAAAAAGCATTAAGCTGTAGTTGTACGGGTGATAATAGTGTCCCTTTAACTACATGGAGGGTAATTTAATATCTATAATTTCAACACCAAAGTATTAAATAAAGAAGACCTGAAATCGCAAGGTTAAATAGGCAGGGATTCTAAAAGGAATCTGAACTGGTGTGTCAATGTAATTTTAACCTCCACAGAGGCCCTTCATGTCACAGAATAATGTGTTCCTTTTTAAACTCTGATGCTTCAATACAAAGCAATGATGACGCATGGGACTACCAAGTACCTCATAGCAGTTTCACAAGAATATGCTCATTGTAACCTAATTACCGTTCCTATGTGTGGCATACAGTTTGAGTGTTGTACAGTGCTGAAGAACATGGTTGCACCAATATAAATAAAACTATCTAATATCTTCATATATTTAGTTAAGGTTAAAACACACTTAAACCCTTTCTTCAGACATGGGCTATATAAGTTCTACTTGCCTTCCCACCTCTTCCAGTGCCCGTTTACACCTGGCAGATCCCTTTGCTTCATACAGAGAAACTTAAATGAACACTATGGTCCCCAAAATAACTTTAGTTTAAATGAAGTCATCTGGGTGTATAGATCATATCCATGCAGTCTCACTGCCATTGATGTGTTAAATCACTTTTGTTTCTGCTTATGCAGCTCTAGCCACACCTCCCCTGGCTGTCACCGACACAGCCTGAATGAAAATAAAATGGTAGGATTTTCAATCAGATGTAACTTACTTTAGAAGTTTGTATATCCTGCTTTGTAAGTTGAACTTTAATCACACCCAAGAGGCTCCAGCAGGGTCTATCAAAGCTATTAATAGAGCAGTAGATAAGAATTTCTAAATTAAACAGAATTTTCAATAAAGGAAGTGTAAACATCAGATTGCTCTGTACAGGAAGTGTTTAGTAAGGCTGTGCAAGTCACATGCAGAGAGGTGTGACGAGAGATACATAAACAAAGTGATTTAAGCCCTGAATGGCAGAGAATTGAGCAGGGAGCCTGCAGGGGTATAATCTATAAATCAAAACTGCTTTATTAAACTAAAGTTGTTTTCATGGCTATAGTGTACCTTTAACAAATCTAGATTCTTCTTCCACATTGCCAGACTAAAATGTACTGAGCTGATGTTTAGCAGTAGAGATTTGGGTTGGAGATAGTGATTGGGGCGCACTGTTAAGTTTCTCTTTTGGCTGCATTACTTTCCTTTAATATACTGTATACTACAGGTCTAGTTAACTTAACCCCTTAAGGACACATGACGTGTGACATGTCATGATTCCCTTTTATTCCAGACGTTTGGTCCTTAAGGGGTTAAGTTAACTCTCAAGTTAACTCTAGTTAACTTAAACCAAGTGTACCGACAGTATGTAGGCACTAAGACCACATAGAGACGTCCATGTTATATTTATTAGCTTTTTGTGAACTCTGCATTCTCATAAATGCTAGCAAGTTTCTTAAAATACCTATAAGAAAGGTTATTTGACAGTTTTATCTATTTATTCTCGTTAAACCTGCTGTGCATGACAAAAGTCAATTTCCGCTTATTCACCAGTTGTGTGATGAAGCATTGGGACATTGTATAACGTACTTCTTAATGATTTGTACACTATCACTCTCTAAGGACACCTGCTAGATACGAACCCGTCTTCTATAAAGTAGCAAGATACAAACCCCATCCCTCTGCTTATTAGAATGTGTAACTTTATATACACGATTTCCATCTGAAGTGGTAGAGGTTAACACAGTGAGGGAGTTTAAGCATGCGTGGGATAGGCATAAGGCTATCCTATCTATAAGATAAGGCCAGGGACTAATAGAAGTATTTAGAAAATTGGGCAGACTGGGCCGAATGGTTCTTATCTGCCGTCACATTCTATTTTTTTACACCTGGGTTTAAAGGGACACTATAGTGACCTGAACAACTTTAGCTTAATAAAGCAGTTTTGGTGTATAGAACATGCCCCTGCAGCCTCACTGCTCAATCCTCTGCCATTTAGGAGTTAAATCCCTTTGTTTATGAACCCTAGTCACACCTCCATGCATGTGACTTGCACAGCCTCTATAAACACTTCCTGTAAAGAGAGCCCTTTTTAGACTTTCTTTACTGCAAGTTCTGTTTAATTAAGATTTTCTTATCCCCTGCTATGTTAATAGCTTGCTAGACCATGCAAGAGCCTCCTGTATGTGATTAAAGTTCAATTTAGAGATTGAGATACAATTATTTAAGGTAAATTACATCTGTTTGAAAGTGAAACCAGTTTTTTTTTTCATGCAGGCTCTGTCAATCATAGCCAGGGGAGGTGTGGCTAGGGCTGCATAAACAGAAACAACGTGATTTAACTCCTAAATGACAGTGAATTGAGCAGTGAAATTGCAGGGGAATGATCTATACACTAAAACTGCTTTATTTAGCTAAAGTAATTTAGGTGACTATAGTGTTCCTTTAAAGTAATGTGTTTCACAGTGAAACACTGCACATACAAACGCCAGGCACCATGACCACTTCAAATCACTGAAATGGTCAAGGTGCTTGGAGTAACACTTTAAAGTAAAACATGCTTATCTTTTAAAATGTGTTAATTCTGCATTACAAATGATTGCACACATCTCTCCATGAGTCCATCTGATTTAAATAGCTGTGTTTCACTCGGCTCTTAGGCCGAAAGTGTCTCTTGTGGCTGTCAGTGTGGCACCCACTAGAGGCGTGTTACCCTGTAATGGTTTGGCAGAAGGGCAATGTTTTCAGTTGCAGGAGTAAAATGAGGGGACATGCCACCCAGACCACTTAATTGAGACGAAGAAGCATCCACAGATGTTGGGTGCAATGTGTAAGTTAGGCTCCTGTTAGTTATTATGGGTGTATTTGTTTTATTGTTAATTATTTCTTTAGATTTGTTTTTTTTTAAACAATTAGTTTTGCACGACAAACTCATCCTTCTTGTACCTTCCTTATAAATTTGTGAGATATAACTTTTAATGCTGTGCAAAATAGTATTACTTAGGTTTGTGGGCAAAGGCGTAACCGCAAACCATGGGGCCCCGGTGTGAAAATTGCCCTGGGAGCCTCTGTAGGTCTCCCCATCTCCATAGGTCTACTTCTCCACCCCCATAGGTCTACTATTACCCTCCCCCATACGTCCACCCCCCTCCACACACACACATGCAGACACATACATACATACATACATACATACATACATACACTTACACACACACACACACACACATGGAAAATGTTAGTCACCCTCCTGTTTTCTACCTTTTTAGGTGCAGGAGGGTGGCTTTCCCTGGGGTCCAGTGGTTGCTCAGGCTGATGGGAGTCATTTCCCACTCTGACTCTCTCTCCTTCCTCTCCTTCTATCTCTAATAGCTGGGAGGAGTGACCGGGGCAGTCACTTCCTCCCAGCATCTGATGTCATCTCACAGGGGGTCCGATTGTGCTGTTAAAGCGCCGCAGTGCTGACCGGGGCTCCCTGGATATTCATTGCCATCAGGTGGCCCTAACCGCATGGGCCACCCGATGGACCCCTTCAATGCCGGGTCCCCTGGAGTGACGGGCCGGGTCACAGCTGCGACCCCTGCAACCGCAGTAGTTCCACCAGTTTTTGTGGGCCTGTGGTTCAGTTGTTAGAATTCTACAATAGAAAGCAGAGAATTGCACAAATCCCCGCCCGAGAAGTCAGTTGTGCCCATACAGTTTTTCTGCTCAAGGGTTTATGCATACCTCCCAATACTGTAAAAGTCCAAATTACAAATGGACAAAGATGAACTCTTTTTAATTATATGGGTGCGAGTGGAGCAATCTGAGTGGAGGTGTGGCTACGGTCGGCAGTGTTCAGAAAATTTTTAGGTGACTTCCTACTAACAATTTCAAATAAAAATAAAAAAATTATTCTTTATTTTAAATGTGCAGTGAGGTACAAGAATGCCTGTAATGCCACAACAGCATTGAAAGGTACATAGTTGCCAGACAAATTATAACTTGGTATGACATTAATCATATTCGCACAAGTTTTTAGTATAGTAATAAACATGAAACATAACCTGTCTCCGCTTTAGACTAAAAGGTTGGAAAATAAGTATTCGAGATTAATGCCTTGAAACACGTGAAGACTGTAGAGATTGGTGAGGGAGGTAAAAGTAATCTGAATCAACTGGAAATCTAGCGTGAGACAGATGTCCATCGCACATAATGTGGTCTGGCGTAGTGTCCATGCCAGCAAGATCGCCTCTGTGAACCAGGAGTCAACTCGGGTTCCCTCACTCCTTCACCCAATACCCAGTTTATAGTAGGACCACTAAGCTCTCGACAGGAGGTTTCTGCACGCCAAGTACACGCTGTGTGGGAGCGTCGGTTGCAGTTTAGCTTTTGAATGCCACCATGTTTCCCAGCGGGGAGTAGATCTAGTCAGCCGCGGAGTAAGTTTTCAAGCTGTCCCACGCTTGGACGAGATGCACCTCCTGTTCCGGCGCCATTTGGCAGTCCGTGCTGCTCATGGAGTTGCGGACTTTAACAAGTGAGCCCGATGTGAATGAGTACTTGGCTGTGGGGGGGCAGGTTGATTCATTCTGTGCTCAATTTGCAGCCGGGTGAGTAGTATATCACTGGGATTAGTGCTTGGAGATAGGCCATGGTGCTCGTGGTATGAGCTTGCGTTCCTCGCTGGATTGGGCAGCCTCCCAGGAGAGGACCAGGATCACTACCGCCGGTCCAAGGGAGTGGGGGTAATGGGGCACTTTCACAGGATTAAAGCCTTTTGTGCAGTAGATCGGCGCATCTTCCGACCTGCGTGCAACAGGCCGCATTTACCTCAGTGGAACTAACAGACTCTCGGGAAGCCGCCGACCGCCTCCCAGCATAGCAGGTAAGTCAGGCAACCTAGACCTCGCTTGTTCTGACTCAGGTTGAGTGTTAGGCTGTAAAATGCTTTTATAACAAGATTGTGGAGGAACTTGCTTTAGATGTGTATATCTTTATTTACAGTCAGGCCCCCCCACCAGTAACAATTTTTAAAACTCAAATGTAATTTAGAACAGGAACAATGTATCTTATTTACACAGACTGATTTTTAAACACATGTATTGTTTAAGGACACATTAATGAGTGTATTATTGCTGTGGAGCTCTGTTATACACTCAGATACACCAACACTATGGAGCTCCTATAAAAGAGAGACATTAGGATTGAAAAGTGGGACAGAGAGATTTGCGCTTTAAATGGGGACACTTGGTAATTATGGTTTATGGGATTGGCTCACCACTGCCAAAGAAAGTTATCTAAAAATCTTACAATTTCTGAGTCACTTCCTGGTTTAGGCTGGGCTATCTACAGAGACTGCAAACCAAACTATTTACAGCAAATGCAAAAAACGAAAATGTGTAATTTTGTAATTTTAATTATTTTGTTTTCCTTGATTTGAATGTCCCTTAACTTTAGGGAAGCTTGATTCTGCTGATCCATACCCCTCTTTTTAAATAGGACCCTACCTGCCATTTTGCCGGTCTTTGTATGTGCCAATAAATTTCATATTGTATTAATTATATGAATTATTCACACATTTGCATAACATGGCACTATTAATACAATGTCTTATCAGCACCATCCTGGTGCCATTTTTGATTGAGCAATTCTATATAGAGTCGCACGTATTTTTATAAGGCAAGTCATCAGTAGGGAGATGCTATTCCTGGGTAAGAGTGCTTACATTCCATTGTCCCTTTAATGCAAATATACATTCATGAGGAGCCGTGTTTGAGCCACCAAATGTTTGTAAAACCTCCATAATAGGGATTAAATAATTCTGGAGGCATATTATCCGGTGCAGAAATTTTGACAGCAAGTGGGAGATTGTAATTACTCTCTTCCATTAGACTCTGTGGCTTTGGCCAGATAAGCTGTGGTGAAATGTGTGACCAGGGCAGGAGATCATAGATTGTCTTTCACTGTTGTCATGGCGACACTGATGCTGGTGCCCTATTACTGCCTGGCTTGTCAGATCTTATACATCAAACTGGTGTTAAGTGAAAATATGTTACAGGAACTGGAGAGAGAAAGAAGAAGGGGGAGGGAAAATAACCAACAGTGTTTTTTTTTTTGTTTTGTTTTTTAAAGATTGCTTGGTTATTCTGCTTAACCACAATCATTGCGTTATGTATGTTAATTTCTCTGTTTTTATTTTTATGTTTGTTTTTAAATTGTGGATCATCTTTTCTTTTTTTTTTTCTTTCTTTTTGTAATAGCTATGTCATTGAACTGACAAAATAAAGTAAATAAGTAAATTTCCTGAAAGGCATATATAAAGCATGATGGTTTTTCAGTTTTCATATCAATCATATATCTTACAAGTCTTTTTACTATTCATTGTTTGTCTTTCTATAAACCTGGTTGCCACTAGAAAAGTTGGTATGTTCTATTTTTTTTAACTTTTATTCAGTTCAAATTTAGAAAGTATATTTAAAGCGGCACTGTCATGCCGAATCCCGTTTTTTTTTTAACCCCCCTCCCGCCTCCACTACATCCAATTGACCCCCTAGTCACCCCCAAATGCCCCTAAGCCCCCCACATTACCTCTTTTTAATTCTTTATCTTCTGCCCCGATCTTTATTCAGGGCGCCGCCATCTTTGTGTGGGTAGGTGAAGTCCCTGTGGGACACGTCATCTACCCACACTACACAGACTGTGAGATTCCCGCACATGCCCAGTGAAACACCTGGACATGCGAACGGGAATTTCATCTATTCATTCATTCATCAGACAGACGAATGAATGAATAGAAAAAATCAGACGAACAAACTAACACTGAGTATCAGTGTTCGTTTGTTTGTTCGCTTTTATTACAAGGAGGGAGCTACCGGCGTGCAGCTCCCTCCTTGTAATATGTAACTATAGAAGCGGCATGGAGCAGTGCTCCTCGCCACTTCCTAAGCCCCCCATGTCCCCCCTCACTCTATGGGGGTCAATATGACCCCCATAATAGGACAAGGGAGATTAAAATCTCCCCAATGCCCCTACTCGCTATACCGCGAGTAGGGGCATGTCCACTAAACAGTGAGCAGCCTGTGGCTGCTCACTGTAAAAAAAAAAAAAATGGTAATAAGGGGGGGACCTACTGTCCCCCCCCCGGCCCCCACCCCTGCGCGGTGGGTGGGGGCCCTAATAAAACAATAAGGGGGGGGGACACCTTCTGTCCTCCCCCCCCGGCCCCCACCCCTGCGCGGTGGGTGGGGGCCCTAATAAAAACAATAAGGGGGGGGGACCTATTGTCCTCCCCCCCTGGCCCCCACCCCTGCGCGGTGGGTGGGGGCCCTAATAAAACAATAAGGGGGGGGACCTACTGTCCTCCCCCCCTGGCCCCCACCCCTGCGCGGTGGGTGGGGGCCCTAATAAAACAATAAGGGGGGGGGACCTTCTGTCCTCCCCCCCGGCCCCCACCCCTGAGCGGTGGGTGGGGGCCCTAAAAAAACAATAAGGGGGGGGACCTATTGTCCTCCCCCCCTGGCCCCCACCCCTGCGCGGTGGGTGGGGGCCCTAATAAAACAATAAGGGGGGGGGGACCTTCTGTCCTCCCCCCCGGCCCCCACCCCTGAGCGGTGGGTGGGGGCCCTAATAAAAACAATAAGGGGGGGGACCTATTGTCCTCCCCCCCTGGCCCCCACCCCTGCGCGGTGGGTGGGGGCCCTAATAAAACAATAAGGGGGGGACCTATTGTCCTCCCCCCCTGGCCCCCACCCCTGCGCGGTGGGTGGGGGCCCTAATAAAACAATAAGGGGGGGGACCTACTGTCCTCCCCCCCGGCCCCCACCCCTGAGCGGTGGGTGGGGGCCCTAATAAAACAATAAGGGGGGGGACCTACTGTCCTCCCCCCCGGCCCCCACCCCTGAGCGGTGGGTGGGGGCCCTAATAAAACAATAAGGGGGGGGGACCTACTGTCCTCCCCCCCTGGCCCCCACCCCTGCGCGGTGGGTGGGGGCCCTAATAAAACAATAAGGGGGGGGACCTACTGTCCTCCCCCCCTGGCCCCCACCCTTGCGCGGTGGGTGGGGGCCCTAAATGACCCCCCCCCATCAAGGTGACTAGGGGTCCCAAGCCCCTAGTCACCCCCCACCCAAAACATTCTATCCCCTACCTACCCCCCTCACCCTAAAAATAGTGAGGGGGGAATAAAATAACTAACCTGTAAAAAAATAAAAATTAAACTTACCATTTGACGTCTTCTTTTTTCTAAATTCTTCTTACTTCAGCCCCCCAAAAGGCCAAATAAAAATCCATAAACCCGTCGCACTTTAAAAAAAAAAAAAAAAAAAAAACCGAGCGCAAACAAAAATTAATCCATCTTCACCCATGGAGGGCACGCCGCGTACTGAGCTCCGCAGGGCGGGTCAAGGCTTATAAAGCCTTGCCCCGCCCTGCAATTAGGCTTAGAACACAATGATTGGTTGGTTTAAACCAATCAGAGTGCTCTGTGTCATTTTACACAGCGTGGGAAAATTCAAAAGAACTTTCCCACGCTGTGTAAAATGACAGATCACTGTGATTGGATGGTTTTCAAGCCATCCAATCACAGTGCTCTGTGTCATTTTACAAGCGTGGGAAAATTCCAAAGAACTTTCCCACGCTTGTAAAATGACACAGAGCAGTGTGATTGGATGGATTTCAAGCCATCCAATCACAGTGCTCTGTGTCATTTTACACAGCGTGGGAAAATTGAACTTTCCCACGCTGTGTAAAATGACACAGAGCACTGTGATTGGATGGTTTGAAATCCATCCAATCACAGTGCTCTGTGTCATTTTACAAGCGTGGGAAAGTTCTTTGGAATTTTCCCACGCTTGTAAAATGACACAGAGCACTGTGATTGGATGGCTTGAAAACCATCCAATCACAGTGATCTGTCATTTTACACAGCGTGGGAAAGTTCTTTTGAATTTTCCCACGCTGTGTAAAATGACACAGAGCACTCTGATTGGCTTAAACCAACCAATCATTGTGTTCTAAGCCTAATTGCAGGGCGGGGCAAGGCTTTATAAGCCTTGACCCGCCCTGCGGAGCTCAGTACGCGGCGTGCCCTCCATGGGTGAAGATGGATTAATTTTTGTTTGCGCTCGGTTTTTTTTTAAAAGTGCGACGGGTTTATGGATTTTTATTTGGCCTTTTGGGGGGCTGAAGTAAGAAGAATTTAGAAAAGAGAAGACGTCAAATGGCAAGTTTAATTTTTTTTTTTTTTTACAGGTTAGTTATTTTATTCCCCCCTCACTATTTTTAGGGTGAGGGGGGTAGGTAGGGGATAGAATGTTTTGGGTGGGGGGTGACTAGGGACTTGGGACCCCTAGTCACCTTGATGGGGGGGGGGGGTTCATTTAGGGCCCCCACCCACCGCGCAGGGGTGGGGGCTAGGGGGGGAGGACAGTAGGTCCCCCCCCCCTTATTGTTTTATTAGGGCCCCCACCCACCGCTCAGGGGTGGGGGCCGGGGGGGAGGACAGTAGGTCCCCCCCCCCTTATTGTTTTTATTAGGGCCCCCACCCACCGCGCAGGGGTGGGGGCCAGGGGGGGAGGACAATAGGTCCCCCCCCTTATTGTTTTATTAGGGCCCCCACCCACCGCTCAGGGGTGGGGGCCGGGGGGGGAGGACAGTAGGTCCCCCCCCCTTATTGTTTTTATTAGGGCCCCCACCCACCGCGCAGGGGTGGGGGCCAGGGGGGGAGGACAATAGGTCCCCCCCCTTATTGTTTTATTAGGGCCCCCACCCACCGCTCAGGGGTGGGGGCCGGGGGGGGGGAGGACAGTAGGTCCCCCCCCCTTATTGTTTTTATTAGGGCCCCCACCCACCGCGCAGGGGTGGGGGCCGGGGGGGAGGACAGTAGGTCCCCCCCCCTTATTGTTTTATTAGGGCCCCCACCCACCGCTCAGGGGTGGGGGCCGGGGGGGAGGACAGTAGGTCCCCCCCCCCTTATTGTTTTATTAGGGCCCCCACCCACCGCTCAGGGGTGGGGGCCGGGGGGGAGGACAGTAGGTCCCCCCCCCCTTATTGTTTTTATTAGGGCCCCCACCCACCGCGCAGGGGTGGGGGCCAGGGGGGGAGGACAATAGGTCCCCCCCCCTTATTGTTTTATTAGGGCCCCCACCCACCGCTCAGGGGTGGGGGCCGGGGGGGGAGGACAGTAGGTTCCCCCCCCCTTATTGTTTTTATTAGGGCCCCCACCCACCGCGCAAGGGGTGGGGGCCGGGGGGGAGGACAGTAGGTCCCCCCCCCTTATTGTTTTATTAGGGCCCCCACCCACCGCTCAGGGGTGGGGGCCGGGGGGGGGGACAGTAGGTCCCCCCCCTTATTGTTTTATTAGGGCCCCCACCCACCGCTCAGGGGTGGGGGCCGGGGGGGAGGACAGTAGGTCCCCCCCCTTATTGTTTTATTAGGGCCCCCACCCACCGCGCAGGGGTGGGGGCCGGGGGGGGGGGCAGTAGGTCCCCCCCCCCCAATCTTTAACCCCGCGCAGGGGAGGGGGGGTGTTTATTGTTTTTTTTGTTTTTTACAGTGAGCAGCCACAGGCTGCTCACTGCTTACTAGACATGCCCCTACTAGCGGTATAGCGAGTAGGGGCATATTATTTACTAATACCAAGTCATTTTTACTTAGTGTTAGTAAAGTTGGCTGAAAGACCAATTTAGTTCTTTCAGCCTTTTAGTAGATAGCTCCCTGATACCGTGGGAATTAGGGAGTTATCTACTAAGTGGCTGCAAGATGCAGCCGCGGCAATGAATAGGATCGGAGTTTCATTCATTAGAATGAAATTCCGATACAAACAAAGTACCGAATTGCATCCTAACACCAATGGAGAATTCTGTTAGGATGCAATTCGGCAGTTTTGCCGGCGTTCTGTCTAAGTGACAGGACTTTCGGCAATACTGACAGGAAGCATTGTGGGAACAGGGAGGAAAGCTAGGGATCATGGGAAAATTGCTCTGACCAGCGGAAATGAAGCACACTTTGCTCCTCCGCTGGTCAGAGCTGGTCAAGCGGAGGAATCCCATAAGACAAAGAGTCCCTACTTTGTCTTATGGTTTTAAAGAAAACTAAAGGAGACAGGAAGAAAAGAAGAACAGATCCTGAGAGAGGGGGAGAAGAGGAAGAGATTGAGGAAAGGTAAGTTCGGCATGACAGTGCCGCTTTAAAGGAACACTATAGCGTTAGGAATGCTGACCTGGACCGTCGTTCTTTAGGTTATCTCCCAATTAACTATTTATTTGTATGTCTCTGAATTGGGAGAATTACTGATGAAAAATTCTGCAATATTACCAAATGATTTATTTCCCGGCTGTTCCAATTTGATCCAAAGAATCCTAGCAGCCGGATCTACTTGTCATGGGCTGTATTAATTTCTGACGTATCAAAAGTGTTTTGTGGGCTGAGCCAGTCATGACATCATAACTACACACATGCCATGGTCAGAGTCTTGGTATTCCATCATAGGATCCTTCCCACCTTTCTAACCAAGTCCACCAAGGATTATAAATATACTAATCTCACTGCGAGCGCAGATCTCCGTGTCATGTGCCATAGACTCAATACCTTTAAAGTTTAAAGTGAAAATCATTTCTAGAAGAGGATAGAGAATGAATCATCAAATTATACAACTTTAATTCAAGAATCCAGTAATCAAACATAATTTTCCATCATATTCTATGTATAGGACTTATTTCCATGATCCAAGCTTGTGTTATAATACCAATATTGGTAAAGAGAATTCCTGCTTTAGGAAGGGGACTCTGCACTATGAACTCGTGATATGAGCGAAGGGGTGGAAGAAAAGAACTACAATTTGGATATGTATGAATTTTCTGCTCCTAAAATATAGATCCTGTGTAATATATTACTGTTTTGATTATGGGATTTACAATTATTGGTCAAATTCGAAATTGTCAGAACCTAACCAGAAATTTTAAAATTTTAGGTCGAAATCGCTAAATTGGAATAAATCCAGGATTAGTAGCTAACCGTTTGTTTTCTTTTAAAGTTGTATTTACTTGCAAATATTTTCGATGAATAATTGCATTTAAGAGATTTTGTTAAATGTTGTCTTTATAGATGTAATTGAAAGGCCATTTTAAGAGAAGGAGGGGCAAGTAATTACACAGGAGTAATTACACTGGCTTGGAAGCACTTTTTTTTTTCTTCTTAGGATTACTTCCTAAAGGAGGGAAAAAAAGGTATATCAGTTTGAAAGTTGATATACAATCATGGCAAAAGATTGTAAGCTTGTGTACCAGGGATAGGTCAGTTTTGACACTGGGTCTGCTGTCCTCCATCTGTCTAAATAACATAGTAAAATGTAGTCCACAACAAATAGTTTGTGAAAATTAGTAATTACTTCAGTGTAGCTTTGTGTTGCTCCATTTTAGCTGCAGGAGAGCAGTCTTTATTGCAAGGTGGAGGCTATGAGTACACAGTACAATCCAGGAGTGTATATCTATTTTTACTAAGCATTAATCTGCTTGTGAAGCTTTCAAATGCTCACCCACCCACTATTTCTATTTCTTACAGGCAAGTTAACTTCCTCCCACTTTGGGAACATTTATTTTCCTTGAATTGTTAGGAAGGATGAGGTATCTGAGCTTACATGCACACCTAAAGAGACTGTTGTTTTGTTAAAGGACCACTCTAGTGCCAGGAAAACATACTCGTTTTCCTGGCACTAGAGTGCCCTGAGGGTGCCCCCACCCTCAGGGACCCACTCCCGCCGGGCTCTGGGGGGAGGAAGGGGTTAAACTTACCTCTTTCTCCAGCGCCGGGCGGGGAGCTCTACTCCTCCTCCTCTTCTTCCTCGCGACGTCATCGGCTGAATGCGCATGCGCGGCAGGAGCCGCGCTCGCATTCAGCCGGTCGCATAGGAAAGCATTCATAATGCTTTCCTATGGACGCTTGCGTGCTCTCACTGTGATTTTCACAGTGAGAAGCACGCAAGCGCCTCTAGCGGCTGTCAGTGAGACAGCCACTAGAGGCTCTGGAGGCTGGCTTAACCCTCAGAATAAACATAGCAGTTTCTCTGAAACTGCTATGTTTATAAAAAAAAGGGTAAAAGCTAGCTGGACCTGGCACCCAGACCACTTCATTAAGCTGAAGTGGTCTGGGTGCCTAGAGTGGTCCTTTAAGTGATGGGGCTGTTGCTGTAACGTGACCCATGTTCTAAGAGTTCATGGATCATATTCTAATAAGTCCACTTATTTGTTAATATTTTGGTCTTGGTTAAGACTAATGACTGAAGTTTAGAATCCGTGTATAGCCAAATTGTTGTCATTTTTGCAAACAGCGTGTGTACTTCTCCATCTTGGCGTTATGCATTTAGAAAACCATTTACTTATGACCCACATTTTGTCATAGTATTCAAGTCCCAGCCATGTGAGCACAATGATGTGCTGGTCAGATATAGGGGGGAATAGTGACGCAATAAGTACACTCTGAAAACGCGTCTTAGTTTAAAACCCACATCTCTAAAGTGACTGAATATCCCATTGTAGTTTTGCTAAATTATGCACCATTAAAGAATACAAATAAATGCTATAGCATTTAACCACAGCTCGCACCTGCCAAATTAGTTAAAAAATTAAAACCTACAAATCAAACAATAAGCACAACTTTCTATTCACTGAAGGACAACAACCGCCATCTACTTACAAATGGCAAATTTGGATATTTCATCTTATTTGCACTTCTGTTTGGCTGCAGTTTGGTTGTTTGTTGAAATCTCCATGTAACATGAGTGTTTTCACTATTCACAAATCGCCGAAATGCCCTAATTCAGTTGTTTCTGTGGTTTTTATTACAGACTTGGGGAATTGCACCTAAAATTTTAAGCCTCACTAATCTTGGGTTATTTAATTCTGCTATAATTTGGTTGAAATTATTTGCAATTTGTGTGATCTAAAAAGGGGGGGGGGGGGGGGGGTGGAAGCTAAAGGGAAACACTCATAGTGGGGCTAACCCACAGTAAACTTCCAAAGTAGTAAAACACAATCAAAGAAATCCTGAGTGCCCTAAGAAAATAAAATATAACTTTTAATAATAAGATTAAAATCAGAATATAGCTGAGTGAAAAGTACACAGAGATTGTCAGCATACATAGAAAAAGGGCTATCTAGTAGTAAAACATGCTGTGCATACTACTATACCAATAAAATAATAAGTTAAACCCAAAAACGAGTCAAAGGGCTACTATCAGAAAGAGAGCCCACAATATAAGGCTGTGAGCTGAATGCTACGGTCAGGGTGGTGTGAATAGATGGTCATCGAATTGTAACACTCCCTGGGACTGGCCCCGCCCCCATGCTATTTGTTTTTTTTTATGTCCTTTTATAAAACGAAGTCTTGAATTCCAATGGGAGGAGTTTGTCTTGATTGCACTTCCTCATCCAGTAAGTTTTTAATCGACCCCCATTTTGGTAATCCCTTTTATTCTATATTTGAGGGATATCTCTCTGTTATTGTACCTATTTATTTATTTCACTTTGTTAATAATCCGTTTTTTTTGTTTTCTTTATTAATAATGACATTCGGGAAGACGTTGGAGGGCGGAAGTGACGGATGTTTCTTTCCAATACGTCACTTCCGCCAACCACTGCCCTGAATGGGTGCTATGCATGACAGCCCCATCCAACCACCAATAGAATTTGTTCTAATCAAATTTTTTTAATTGATTGACAGGCAATTCAGCCAATGAAAGCTTTTTTACCACAGGTGATCAGTATAATACATTTGAAAAAGACAGCCCCATCCAACCACCAATAGAATTCGTTCTAATCAAGTTTTTTAATTGATTGACAGGCAATTCAGCCAATGTAAGCTTTTTTACCACAGGTGATCAGTATAAGAAATTTGAAAGAGACTCTGACCTTATGATTGGATAATTACACATCCTGTGACCCCAAAGGGAGGATCCGAATTAACTTTGGAACACTTATAAAGTGGAAGATTCCTGAGGCTACTTCACAGCTACTGAGGAAGCTCATACAAGAGTGAAACGCGTTTAGCTGGAGTTTGGACTTTTATACTTGGACTTTCTTTCATTTTGCTTATATGCTTTTGAGAAGTCTAGTATTGTTCTTATTATTATTTTTTTTATCTCTACAATAAATCATAATTTTTTTTATATTAGTCCATATAGTCCTTTCTAGCCTCCAGGAACACCATGTGGGGAATGCTATCCCAATAAATTAGCATATTGCCAACAAACCTCAGAGCCAGGAATTCAAGGCTCTGTCTAAGGTGAGCATAATCATTACTATGTCACTATATTGTATACACTATCTGTACAATACCACCTATGAGGTTTTTTTCTCTCTGCTTGTTCCATATCTTCGGGAGAACATCGTTTGGGATAAAGGGGTGTGTTGCTGCCTCAAGAGCAAAAAGGAGTTACTTACGGAGCCAATAGCTTATAGGCTCCAACCCACGTGAGTGGTTTCAACCAATTGCTACTATTATTCATTTTTTATTTTTGTAAACCATCTGCACTATATACTCTTTTTTTGTTGTTTTACTTTGTATGTACATTTGGACACATTGTATCACTATGTTGGAGGGGTGAGTATACTCCCTCATTATTTATATCTATATTCATTATAGCGCTCCACTCGCTGGTATATTGTTTATACCTTTCTTTTTCTTGTAGCATGTACATCAGAAAATCTTAATGGTCCATTAGAAGGGGTTACTCTGAGCACAATAACAAGTTTGAATCATTGCAAAGGTTATATCGTGCAGAGAAGGACCTTCACAGGGTCTTGCTTGTGAAAGGTGGCTTTTAACTGCACAAATTGTTGCTAATTCATCTGGGGCAGCCAGCTTTATGACTTTTACGTAAGAGCATCAATCTGTAGGCCAGAATGAGAGACTCTTAATTGGCGAAGTTTCTTCCTGGAGAGGGAGGAGTCTTCAAGTTCCTAGCAATTCATTGCCTGCGCAAGTATAGCATCTCTAAAAACTTTAAAGATAGGTGATTTGGGTTTTTATACTGTTTCTACTTAACATTTTTGTTGCATGTTTATTAAACTATTATATATTTCATGCATTAACAAAGAAAGGGTTTATTCCTCATTATTGTGCCTCTTTAGTAAACTTTTACAATAAACAGGAAATGCATTATTGTGAAAGCATTGCTGTAAAAAGAATGTTGGGACTAATATAGGAGAAGCACATTTCACATTCACAGTTTATTTGGAATAATGTGATTGCTTGGCCCTGACAGTTTACCAATATATTTAGGTTTTCTCTTTCTGTAACTCCTTTCATTTTTTCCACATCTCATATTAGGTGAGCAGAAAATTTGGAATACAAAGTCTGCACCATTATTAGACTAAAGAATAGCCAGATCTGGGAGGCCCAGATTTCAGATTTGTGTCTGAAAAATATCTGTAATAACTGGGTCACATATTTTCCCATAGGAAAATCAGATCTGCCTGTAATATGTCATTTTAAGTAGTTTGTTATAATGGCAAGTATATACCGCCTGCCCTGTGAGAAAACCATGATGGACAGAATAACTTGAGATGCACTGTTTTTCAGAACAGCAGCACAGGAAGCAATATCTTCCATTACAATAAGTCACACACTCTTTGTCCTAGATATGCAAGTCTTGATCACTCATTCCGTATGTGAACCTTGTGTAAAACTGTTGTCATACAGTCATCACTACTGCCAGTTAGGAACAGGAGAATATGATAGTATATTTATCTTTTTCTTTGTTGTTCCTGGATTTCTAATGACAGTGTTATGTAAAAATATTTACAGTGTCTTTGTCATGGAAAATATTAAGTTATTGAATCTAGCAACATCAACCTGTGTTATGATTTCTACATGGATATTGTAAATTGCGTTTATATTTATACCTATGATCACTCTAGGAAACATCTCCAAACAAGTATGACACAAAACTCTGTAAAATAATACAATGTGAGCAAGATATTACTTTGCTGCAGAGGGATTTAGAAAGATTGGTGGACTGGGCACTCAAATGGCAGATGAGATTTTATGTTGAAAAATGCAAAGTTATGCACTTCGGCGTAAAGAATAAACAAGCAACGTATACCCTTAATGGAAGCGAATTAGGGATAACAACACACGAAAAGGACTTGGGAATTGTTATAGATAACAAACTATGCAACAATGTGCAATGTCAATCAGCAGTGGCCAAGGCTAGTAAGGTATTGTCATGCATGAAAAAGGGCATTCATTCTCGAGACGAGAATATAATTGTGCCTCTTTATAAATCACTGGTAAGACCACATATTGAATATGCTGTGCAATTTTGGGCACCTGTTCTAAAGAAGTATATTATGGCACTAGAAAAACGGCAAAGGCAGGCTACAAAATTAATAAAAGGAATGGAACATATCAGCTATGAAGAAAGGTTAACAAATTTAAACCTATTTAGTTTAGTTTAGAAAAACATCGCCTGAGAGGGGATATTTTAACATTATACAAATATATTCTGGGCCAATACAAACCATTGTGTGGAAATCTATTCACAAACTGGACTTTACATAGGACACGAGGTCATGCGTTTAGACTGGAAGAAAGAAGATTTGGTCTAAGGCAAAGGAAAGGTGTGTTTTTTTTTTTTTCTTCTCACTGTAAGAACAATAAGGATGTGAAATTCTTTGCCTGAAGAAGTGGTTTTATCAGAATCCATACAGATGTTCAAACTGCAACTAGATGCATACTTGCAAAACCAGAATATTCAATTTTATAATCTTTCAATGTAGGGTAATAACTGCTTGATCCAAGGATAAATCTGACTGCCATTCTGTGGTCGAGAAGGAATTTTCTTCCTAGCTTGTTGCAAAATTGAAAGTGCTTCAAACTGTTTTTTGTTTTTTTTTTGCATTCTTTTGGATCAACAGCAAAAAACAAATGTGAGGAAGGCTGAACTTGATGGACGCAAGTCTCTTTTCAGCTATGTAACGATGTAACTATGTAAGTTAACTCTATTAGAGAAGTCTATTTTTCTCAGTTTAAAGTTAAATGTTCCAAGCGTAGGCAACCTGAGATCATTATCATCCTTGTGCCTGACTCTAATGGAGAACTGACCGTATTTTGTCCTTCGGTAATTACATCCATCCTCAAGCTTGCAATATCAATAAGTCTAATTACACTACATTGCTTAAATCCCTCCAATCACTACTATGCTAATGGCCTTCGTATAGCTTATCACTTCTGGTAAGCTTTAGTTCGTTAAAATGATGCTTCTAGCCAAATTCTTATGTTTATTTAGAGCGACACGGACTTCTGATATTGTCACCAGGATTGCCAAATCATCCTTATTATATAAAGGGCAAGCTTCAGTGCTGTCACCAAGGTGTCCATGTCATTGCATTTATAGGGTCTTGCATATGTCCACTGTTCGTATGTGTGTATTTGCATTCATTGATACCTCCTTCAAGCCACTTATTGTTAAAATGGCTGGCATTGTTGTCAGCAACTACCGGCTATTTCCATATTGCAAAACTGAACAAATGTTAATTCAGTGGCTGCCAAAGGTTTTAAAGTCTCCCACAGAGCTTGAAAGGAAATGCTAAACACTAAGTAGCACCTGGTTTCCATGCTAGTACAAATTGACACCTGTTGCTATATGACTAAAGTTACACCCACCTCATCTAGGTGTCTAGGGAAAAAGACAAGTTAAATGAACACTATAGTCACCTAAATTACTTTAGCTAAATAAAGCAGTTTTAGTGTATAGATCATTCCCCTGCAATTTCACTGCTTAATTCACTGTCATTTAGGAGTTAAATCGCCTTTTCTGTTTATGCAGCCCTAGCCACACCTCCCCTGGCTATGATTGACAGAGCCTGCATGAAAAAAAACTGGTTTCACTTTCAAACAGATGTAATTTACCTTAAATAATTGTATCTCAATCTCTAAATTGAACTTTAATCACATACAGGAGGCTTTTGCAGGGTCTAGCAAGCTATTAACATAGCAGGGGATCAGAAAATCTTAATTAAACAGAACTTTCAATAATGAAAGCCTAAATAGGGCTCTCTTTACAGGAAGTGTTTATGGAAGACTGTGCAAGTCACATGCAGGGAGGTGTGACTAGGGTTCATAAACAAAGGGATTCAACTCCTAAATGGCAGAGGATTGAGCAGTGAGGCTGCAGGGGCATGTTCTATACACCAAAACTGCTTCATTAAGCTAAAGTTGTTCAGGTGACTATAGTGTCCCTTTAAAGGCTCTGAATATTTTCTATGTTACAAAATACATTCATTCTGTATTTAAAGGAACTGTAGTGTTAGGAATACAAACATGTATTCCCAACACTGTAGTGATGTAGTACAGATTTAGGTGCCCAGTCCCCCCAAAATTGGAGAGAAACGTTTAATTACCTTTTCTTTATCGTCGCGACTCTGTGGCTGAGATCATCCATCTTGATGAACTTAGCCAATCCATTGCTTTCCCAAAACTCTGCTACACCAATCAGCATGTCCTTACAGAGATGCATTGTATTCAGCTCTGCATTGAGATGCTAAATGTAGGTATGCACACATAACAGCGTTGAACTAGGAAGCATCTCTAGTGGTCTAGTGGTCGTCCAAAAAGCTGTGGTTCTGGTGACTATAGTGTCCCTATGCCCATAGGCACATTGAGACGCTAATGCTATTAAGCAAGGTGAATGTAACTTTTAATATATATAGATTATTCGGCAGGTCAAGTTTATTCAAACCCAACAGCCAACTTGTTCATAAGATCTCAGATGATTTCCGATGCCAGTCAATTGTATATAAAAAGCAAACCCCCCCCACCTCCCTTTTCTTGATTTGCAAAAGAGTAAACGCTTTGTGGTAGTTAGTAACAGCGCAGGTAGCCACAACTAACATTCTGATGCATGTAAACATGACTGTAACTGGTAGGTATTATTTAACTGCAAACTGTACGTATTAACAATGCTTAACAGCTGCTTTTTATGAACAACTATGAAAATGAGCTAATAGTTTGCAAATAAGGGTTTCTATCAGCCTTAACATGTAATAAAATGAATTCTAATCAGCATTATTAATTTGGAAATCATGCACTCTTTATTAGATGTCTTTATTTTCCAGTGTTAGAAATCATGAAGGATTTATCAGTGAGTGTGTGATTAGGATTAGGGGCATTTAGCAAACAGGAAAGCAAACAATAAGGAGCAGATAAGGGAGAGAAAGGAACTCCTATCTTGTGGAAACTCCACGCTTTCCTGGGCCAGTGATGCCTCTTTATTCACCAAACTAACTGTTAATCATCTGATCTAATAGTTGTAAAACAGCACATTCTGTAACATTTAACATTTCAACAGGTCTGTGGTGCTACTGAGATTGCTATGACTTTAAGTGACTCGTTCCCAAATCTTCATTGTCATCTGACTCAGGCTAAGTTCTCTATCTCCATCATGTTTCTCTTGGCTAAAAGGAAAGAGCAGCCCGAGAGATCAGCGTTTTAATAGTGAGGGAGTTTCACATGATATTTTCAGCCAAGAAAAGCATCTCAAATTATCTTAAGACAGACTAAGGTACAGCATAGCACGATTGTGTTAGATTTTCATTTAGTAAGAATCCATCTTACTGCTTTGTTCTGTGCATACCCATAGTCTGTTGTAATATCTCTACAGTTTATGAATAACACTCCTTTCCAAAATGAGCCATTCTATACCAATTCCTGTAAAACACGAAATGGATGGATGAACACTTATTAAAGTTGGGTGCTGTATAGACATTTGGTATCGCCACTTAAAAAAAAAATAAAAAAAAATAACAATGTTCCAGCGCTCTCCAAAAATAATGTAGTGTTATTTTATTTAGTGCATACCAGAAAGCACACACATAGCAATGCTTTGGCTCACACAAGAAAGCCAACACAATCCACAGCATCTCAAAGAAATAAAGCTTTAGCACTCTGTAGTTTCAGGTGCAATGTGTATTTGATTCAGTCATCCCAAAGGACAGGCAACGTTTCGACATGATGTGGGTCTTTACCAAGCCACAATAAATGATTACTTTTGGATCCTTGAAGCTGGGACCTTTACTCACAGCACAGATACCAATAATCTTGGAGCTTGAATAGTGCCCCTCCTATGTACTTAGTTTTTGTTTGACAATCCACAGCATCAACAGAATATGTAGTATACAAATAAGGGTGGGTACTCACTATTAATTTGCAGTGTGCAAAGTCAGAGGTGTGTGCAATAATATTCTGTCTGACAATGATGACATCAATCTAAATAAAGGCACAGTGCATATGTTTAATAGAGAAAAAAAAACAATCAGAATATACATACCATGTTCACAATGCAAATATAAAATATCTCTAGTACAAGTATAAAGAAGGATGTTGGAACACAAAAGGCTCATATGATTCAATATATTGTGCTGACCCAGAATAAACTTTGACATAATGCAGACAGATAAAAAACAAAAAAGTGCAAATAAGTAATAAAGTACTTAAATCCACTGATAAACAGGATTATTATACAATGTAATAAGTACATAGATGAAGATAAATGATTCCATAGATATGCATATGAAGAATTCTATAGTGATCCTTATTAGAGAGTAAAAATAAAGTGCACCAAAACCGGCAGAAATGTGCAAGATAGAAGGTAAACAAAGTATACTTAGTATTGTAAGACACAACACCATGAGAAATACTTAAAATGACAGCTCAATTAATATTTAAACAAACATGCTTGCACACACTCTAAATATTTTAAATGCATTCTATCCACCACCCTCCGGTCCAATCATCACATATAATATAATAATAATTTTAAAGGGTTACTCCAACTATTCTAAAAACTATTTTTATTTTGAATTAACAATGCTTTAATGTTGCATTACGAAGGTCATCCAGCCCTTAAAACGTGTAAGAAGAAGGTTTTAAACTTGCCTGAGATCCAGCACTGTTTTCCATGCCCTATCCTGACGCCATTGCTGCACTTGCGCGTTCCAGTCACATGGAAGCCTGAAATTGGACTGTTTTGCTGGCTTAGATCACATGCACGCAATCTGAGCTGGAGAGGGGGGATGTGGGCAAAAGAATATGTGGGAGGGAAAAAACCCTATTTAAGTAATGGAGAGAGGTGGGAGTGAGGGAGGGGAAAGATGATTAAATCTACCAATAGCGTGCAGGGCGCGCTGACGACAACATAAAATATGCACAGAATTTACATTAGGCAGTCCCCTTTAATTATTTTCAAAAATAAGTCTTAGAATGAAAATTCTTATGCTGCCTCGTTCCCTGTCACTTGATAACTAAATGACCTTCAGGGTTATTCGCTATAGTGGGAATTGTTGGGCATTTACAGTGCATTTCAAATTCAAGGCCAAAGTGGTACACAAATCTTCAATTCAGCTATGCTTTCGATTTGAGTGTTTTGGACTTCACTTTGAATTTCCAACAATTCTTACCTCAGTAAATAGATCTGAGATGTTTGAGAACCAAAAGCATGTGCTTCTTTGGTGCTCAAATTGTTAAACCTATCAATATTTTTATACATCCCACCTTATTCCCTTCAATGCTTTGCTTCTGGGTTTAGCTCTTCTTCTACAGATCAACCTAATCCTACTCCTTTGCATGTCTGTCGGGCAGCTTTAATTAAAGAGAATCTATGATCAAAATGTTATAGAACCCCATTTACATTTAAACATAGCCTAAAGAAGATTACTGTAATGTTCTGTTTCATATAATTGTCCATATGCATAAAATAGCATGCCACTCACGTTTGTATTCTTTACTCAAGTTCTCTATGTGTAGAGTTTATGGTTATCTTCTCATCATTCCTAAAAAGAGATTTCTGTTGGACATGAAATTAATTTATAAAAAATAGTGGCTGATTCTAAAACCCTATCAAATAATTCTGTTTATTCAATGCTTGTTTTAGGTGGTCTCTTCACTAAACTATGGCATGACTCGGATATGAAATTGGCAGGATTCTTCCACATTTTGCACCGTGCTGCTTAGTTTAATGCCATATACTTTAAAGGACCACTATAGTGCCAGGAAAACATATTCGTTTTCCTGGCACTATAGTGTCCTGAGGGTGCCCCCACCCTCAGGGACCCCCTCCTGCCCGGCTCTGGGGAGAGGAAAGGGTTAAAACTTACCTTTATTCCAGCGCCGGGCGGGGAGCTCTCCTCCTCCTCTCCGTCTCCGATCCTCCCTTTCGGCTGAATGCGCATGCGCGGCAAGAGCTGCGCGCGCATTCAGCCGGTCGCATAGGAAAGCATTTACAATGCTTTCCTATGGACGCTTGCGTGCTCTCACTGTGATTTTCACAGTGAGAATCACGCAAGCGCCTCTAGCGGCTGTCAATGAGACAGCCACTAGAGGATTTAGAGGCTGGCTTAACCCTTATATAGACATAGCAGTTTCTCTGAAACTATGTTTATATAAAAAAAGGGTTAAACCTAGCTGGACCAGGCACCCAGACCACTTCATTAAGCTGAAGTGGTCTGGGTGCCTAGAGTGGTCCTTTTAAGAAAGGCATGTTTTAGCCAAAAGGGGGGGTTCTGCTTCTCAAAGAGAAATGGATTAAAGAGGAATGTCATTGATCCTTCTCTGTATTGCAGCACTTACGGAGGTAAATAATGCATAACAGTCATAAGTAAAAAAAACAAAAACAAAAGTTTTTTTTTGCCACTTTCAGAACTCCGAAGGAAGAAGAGTTACTGTGTGTGTGAGTCACATTTTGGTTCAAAGTTGGTGACAAGTAGAAAGGGTCTAACTGGTTATTTGGTAATTTGGTATTTGGTAGGAGGAAAATAAATCAGTAGGCTTCAAGGGACACTATAGTCACCAGAACAACTACAGCTTAATGTAGTTGTTTTGGTGAGTATAATCATTATATGTAAGACTTTCCATGCAAACACTGTCTTTTCAGAGAAAATGCAGTGTTTACATCCCCCCCTGGGGACACCTCCAAGTGGCCACTCCTCAGATGGCCAATGAAGGTGCTTCCTAGGGCAGTGCTGCACAGTAGGCAGCACTGCCGTTCAGCATCCCCATGCATTTTCCTCATAGAGTTGCTTCAATGCATCTCTATGAGGAGTTGCTGATTGGCCAAAACTCTTTGGCCCTGCCCCCATCCAGCTACCTTGCTGATTTTAGCCAATCCAATACTTTTTGTTTTTTTACTAATTTCCCATAGGGAAAGCATTGGATTGGCTACAAATCGGCATTTCGGATGATGTCACCAAGAAGGCGGATCAGGGGCAGGGCCAGCGCTGGCAGACCCGCGTGGTGCTGGAAATAAGGTGAGTTTCAATTCCTTTTAAGGGGAGAGGGTGGGCAAGCCACATAAATGGTGGGTTTAACACTTTAGGGTCAAAAATACATGTTTGTGTTCCTGACCCTATAGTGTTCCTTTAAGTGTAAGTTTGAAAAGAGAAAAAAAATACATTACATGATTAAAAGATGCCACCTCTAAATTAGGCCCAAAATGCAATGTCTCGAAAATAAACAAAAGTGTTTCTTAAGCCTATCTTAGCACTGGTACAGGGCTCACTATCTCAGCTGTTGCTGGGGGAATAAAGTAGCAATTCCCAGATTATAAGGATCAAGTGGTTAAGATCATCATCATAATTAAACTAGGGTTCCTCAGGCATTCTGTTTGTAAGAAAAGAGGGTAATTCTGGCATCTTGGCAGTACCTGTTCTGTCACACGCATTGCCGTCAGTATATTAAATAAAATGGTTCTGCCTGTTGATTAGGTACTTTTTATAAACCTTCACAATGCCACCTATAGCAGAAGGAAATAGATTCAGACAATTAACCTGAGCCATAGTGAACATCTGTATCATTGTATTCATTTTAGCCCATTTTATGTATATCTCTTTAGCTGCTGCTAGCTGTTTTTATAGTGTTTCCATTATAGGGGCATCTTAAGCACTATAACCACCATAGTCTTTGGGTGCAGTCCTTCTTCCATCATTATATCAAGCTCCTTCCATCTCTATATCAAATTGCTTTTTTTTGGTCCGAGAAAAAGAGGGACCTAAATCCCAGCCCCTCACCTCCTGCTTACATATTGCAAAAGTGAAAGTCCATATTGTCCTGGCCATGCAACTGACCCAAAACTGGAGGGACAGGTCTATTTAGTAAATAAACCATTTTGTATATCTATTGGTTCTCCTTAACCCCTTAAGGACTGAGCCAATTGTACAAGCTGTGATCAAAACAACGTAAACAAGAACTGGAATTTGCGCTACATGTCTGTTCAACCGTAATTCACCTCTTTCATATTAAAGGACCACTATAGTGCCAGGAAAACCTACTCGTTTTCCTGGTACTATAGTGCCCTGAGGGTGCCCCCACCCTCAGGGACCCCTCCCGCCGGGCTGGATGGAGAGGAAGGGGTTAAATCTTATCTTTTTCCAGCGCCAGGCCCCCTCGGCGCAGGGAACTCTCCTCCTCCTTTCCCCGTCATCGGCTGAATGTGCATGCGCGGCAAGAGCCGCGCGCGCATTCAGCCAGTCTCATAGGAAAGCATTCTCAATGCTTTCCTATGGACGCTGGTGTCTTCTCACTGTGAAAATCACAGTGGGAAGCGCCTCAAGCGGCTGTCAATGAGACAGCCACTAGAGGCTGGATTAACCCATTTGTAAACTGCTATGTTTACAGCAGAAAGGGTTAATCCTAGATGGACCTGGCACCCAGACCACTTCGTTGAGCTGAAGTGGTCCTTTAAGTGCACCCACACTTGGTATATATTAATTTGTTTAGGAGAAACAGGGCTTTCATTTCATACGAACTATTTTTATATATATATATATATATATATATATATATACTGTGAATGTCATAGTACTGTTTGTTTTTACTGCAATAAAATGCACCTATTTGTATTCAAAGATGTCTCACAAGTACAACAGTACCACCTATGTACAGATTTTATGATGTTTTGGAAAGTTACAGGGTAAAATATAGCATGTTACATTTTTCAGTTTATACACATTGAAATTTGCCAGACTGGTTATGTTGCTTTTGAGACCGTATTGTAGCCCAGAAATTAGAATTATTCCCATGATAGCATACAATTTGCAAAAGTAGACAAGGGTATTCAATATGGGGTATGTCCAGTCTTTTTGTTTTAGTAGCCACTTAGTCACAAACACTGGCCAACGTTAACATTTATATTTGTTTGTGTGTGAAAAATGCAAAAAATGAATATGAACGCTTACTCTGGCCAGTGTTTGTGACTAAGTGGCTACTAAAAAAGACTGCACATACCCTATTTGCAATACCTTGGGTTGTCTACTTTTGCAAATGGTATGCCATCATGGGGGTAATTCTTATTTCTGGGCTACCATATGGTCTCAAAGTCAACATAACCAATTTGGCAAATTTCAATGAAAAAAATTAAATGGGTAAGTCTTATATTTAACACTGTAACTTTTAAAAACACAATAAAACAAGTACATGGGAGGTACTGTTATACTAGGGAGATTTCGCTTATCACAAATATGAGTTTTGGAAAACTGTAAAAAAAAAGATACAAAATATATATATCTATAAAATCTATATATCCATAATTATATAGAATTTAATTCTAAGGATATTTTGATATATATATATATATATATATATTAATATCAAAATACATTTCTGTCACCCGCCGGCGTTTAGTCTCGGCTACTTAAGGATGGCATTGAACGCCCACCATCCTTTAGAGGCTAAGAAGCCTTGGACTCAATGCTTCTCATAGAGAAAGCATTAAATAGGCAGACTGTGGCAAATGCCGCACATAAGCAGTGTGATTTTTTTGATTTTTTTATGAGCATCTGATTGGACAAAAGTTTTGATGACTTCACGGGAGTAGCCTCATGCTGCAGTGATGAGACTGTGGTGGCACTGGAATACAGTAAGTATAATAGATTTTTTTAAATTAATTTTAAAAAACCAAGTGGGACAGTTATCTAAAAAGACTATGTAGCACATAATAAAAAATAAAAACAAATTTATATATAATTTATATTTGTTTACATTTTTAAAAATTATTATTATTATTATTATTATTATTAACCATGTCAATTGCGTTCAAATTTGGTTGGCATTAACTGACCTAGTGAGTCAGCTAACTTTCTTAGTGAATATATGCTTTTAAAAGTGAGACACAATTAATATTATTTATGTGAAAGTGTGAAAGGCAATATTAAGCTAGGGGCAAGACCGTGGGCATCTGGGGTACCATCGGTTTCTGTCAGATCTATTGAAAGTTGTTTGACATAGAACAAAGAGATGGCTCCAGTAGTCTGCTCGCATTATAACTACAACAGGCTGTAGTAGCTATGGTGCTAAGAGTGTCCCTATAACAAAGCTCATCTCATGCCACGTTCGCAATGAGCCCTCTATTATCACATTTCCAAATATTCTAAGCTCTTCGCTAATGTCATATGGCTAAAAGGAATACAAATCTCTTACATTTGAAATGAACCTTTTACTGTTTTATGAGCGACATGATGAGATAAAGATTGATATATGAAAAGAGTCATGCTGTGAGTGAGTATTGTGTTCTAATACTATGCATGTTTTTAAGCAGCTAAATGGGGTTAACGGAATTGGATGGTAAACATTTAGCTGTTTCAGAAGTAAAATTAGAAACAGGAAGGAAATGTAGCTTGAAAGGAAGCATCTTCCCATCTTTCTTCATGTGCAGTTGTAGATATAAGGCACAATTAGAACTTTTTTTTTTAAAGTGAAATTGCCCGCTAAATCATGGTTACATAGTTACATAGCTGAAAAGAGACTTGCGTCCATCAAGTTCAGCCTTCCTCACATATGTTTTTGCTGTTGATCCAAAAGAAGGTTTAAGGACCACTATAGGCACCCAGACCACTTCAGCTTAATGAAGTGGTCTGGGTGCCAGGTCCAGCTAGGTTTAACCCCTTTTGCTGTAAACATAGCAGTTTCAGAGAAACTGCTATGTTTACATATGGGTTAATCCAGCCTCTAGTAGCTGTCTCATTGACAGCCGCTAGAGGCGCTTCCGCGCTTCTCACTGTGATTTTCAGTAAGAAGACTCCCGCGTCCATAGGAAAGCATTGAGAATGCTTTCCAATGGACTGGCTGCGCGCGCAGCTCTTGCCGCGCATGCGCATTCAGCCAGGGACGTCAGAAGAGGGAGGAGAGTTCGGGCGCTGGAAAAAAGGTAAGGGATTAACCCCTTCCTCCCCCTTCAGCCCAGAGGGAGTGGAACCCTGAGGGTGGGGGCACCCTTAGGGAACTATAGTGCCAGGAAAACGAGTATGTTTTCCTTGCACTATAGTGGTCCTTTAACCCTTATTAACTCATAGTGTTAGAGCAATGTACTATTTGACACTGACATTGTTAAAGGACCACTCTAGTGCCAGGAAAACATACTCGTTTTCCTCGCACTAGAGTGCCCTGAGGGTGCCCCCACCCTCAGGGTACCCCTCCCGCCCGGCTCTGGAAAGGGGAAAAGGGGTAAAACTTACCTTTTTCCAGCGCTGGGCGGAGAGCTCTCCTCCTGCTCTCCTCCTCCGATCCGCCTCTTCTCCTCCCCGTCGGCTGAATGCGCACGCTATGCTTTCCTATGGACGCTGGCGTGCTCTCACTGTGAAAATCACAGTGAGAAGCACGCAAGCGCCTCTAGCGGCTGTCAATGAGACAGCCACTAGAGGACATAGGGGGAAGGCTTAACCCATTCATAAACATAGCAGTTTCTCTGAAACTGCTATGTTTATGAAAAAATGGGTTAACCCTAGAAGGACCTGGCACCCAGACCACCTCATTAAGCTGAAGTGGTCTGGGTGCCTAGAGTGGTCCTTTAATGGTTATATACTCATGGCTGTAGATTGTAATGTTTACATGCTCGCACCAATGCGAACAATATTTCAGCTATTCCTGTGGGTTAAAACACCACTAAATGAATGAATCCAATGCTGATTCTTGATAGCCAGATTTTAGTTATTCCAATTTATAATATGACATGCCTAGCAGGTCATTGATCCTTAAGGGGTTAAAATACAATTACACATAAGCAAAGGACTGCACTAGTTTCGTATATATTAAAAAAAAAAAAAAAAGTATAGAAAGCTCTATTATAGTAGTTTAAAAAAAAAAAAATACAAATAAAACATTTAAATGAGCAATCCAATCCACACACTTTTTTATGGCACGAAAGTGCTGAAATTATTATCTTCCAGACACCACTGGAGGCCCTTCCTGCATCCAATAGGACCTTTGTCCGGTATTTGACGGTGGACGTCCACACGCTCTGCATGAGTTCATTCAGCGTCCGTATTTTCCCATTGTAAAGAATTAATATTTGTGGGTTATCCCCCGCCCATTGCGGGACGGAGGAGGGTGCGGAGTAAGGTAAGTAAATAAAGGATTTTTAACCCTTGACCACCGCGGGGAGTTGCAAGGGAGGGGGGGGGGGGAAGCAGAAGGATCTATAGTGGCAGGAATACAGTTTGGTATTTAATTATGACTTGAGTCCAATCAGATGCTTCTCATAGATACTCATTAGGACACGCAGTGAACCTCTTTAGGAATTATCTGCATTTGTCTGCAGGTCTAGTTTGTACAAGTGGCAATTTAAAGAGCAATTGGCACTTTTATAAATTTCCTTAGTAACAACTTAAATAAGTAGTTTCAGTGCTCAAAGGCTGTCTTTATTTATTTTTTTTCTTACATGTTAAACATTCCAATGTCACTTATATTTTTGTTAAAACATCCATGCCCAGCTTTATGATGATAAACTCTGTTTGAGAAGCATCTGATTGTGCATGTGCCATAAGTTCCCAATGTTTCTCTGTGAGAAGCATTGGAATGGTCTGAGATCATTAGGATTGTTAATCTCAGAAGAGGCTGAGTGGATGAATTACCGGTGAGTATAAAATGTTGTATTGTTTTTTTTTTACAAATTTAATTTTTAGAAAGGGGCTCGGTAATCTAAAAGTACATAGGAAAACATCTTAAAAGAACACTATAGGCTCAGGAACATAAACATGTATTCCTGACCCTATAGTGCTAAACCCACCATTTAGGTGGCTTTCCCCCCTTAACCTCCTAAAAATGTAATAAAACTCACCTTATTTCCAGCGCCACGCGGGTTTGCTGGCGATGGCCCCGCCCCCTTGGTGACATCATTAGAATTACTGATTTAACCATGGGGAAAGCATTAGATTGGCTAAAATCAGCAAGGGGGTGGGGGCTGTTTTGTCCAATGAGCACCTCCTCATAGAGATGCATTGAATCAATGCATCTCTATGAGGAAAATTCAGCGTCTCCATGCAAAGCGCAGGGACACTAAACGGCAGAGCTTCCTACTGTGCAGCCCTGAGCCAGGAAGCCCCTCTGGTGGCCATCTGAGGAGTGGCCTCTTAAATGTGTCCCCAGGGAGGGGATGAAAACACTGCCTTTTCTCTGAAAAGGCAGTGTTTGCATCAAAATGCCTGCATACTATGATTATACTCACCAGAGCAAGTACATTAAAGGGACACTATAGTCACCAGAACAACTACAGCTTAATGTAGTTGTTCTGGTGACTATAATCGCTCCCTTCAGGCATTTTCATACAAACACTGCCTTTTCAGAGAAAAGCCAGTGTTTACATGGCCCCTAGGGACACCTCCAAGTGGCCACTCGTTAGATGGCCACTGGAGGGGCTTCCTGGCTCAGGGCTGCACAGTAAGCAGCTCTGCCGTTCAGCGTCCCCACGCGCTGCAAGGAGACACTGAATTTTCCTCATAGAGATGCATCGATTCAATGCATCTCTGAGGAGGTCCTGATTGGCCAAAATGGCATTTTGCCCCGCCCCATGCCGATTTTAGACAATCCAATGCTTTCTCTGTGGGAAAGCATTGGATTGGCTAAAAATTGGCCATTTTGAAGATGTCACAAAGGGGACGGAACCAGCACTGGCAGACCCACACTGCGCTGGAAATAAGGTGAGTTTTAAATAAACTTTTATAAGGGGGCTAAGGGGGGGGCAAACCACCTAAATGGTGGGTTTAGCACTATAGGGTCAGGAATACATGTTTGATCCTTTAACCCGTTAACGCCGTTACGGCGTTCCATGCCGTCCCCATTATAATGGGCTTTAAAGCCGTTGCGGCGGCATGGAACGCCGTAACGGCTTTGAGCCCCAGGAGGTAAGTTATACTTACCTCCGCCGCGATCCTCTTCTGGGGGGCTGCCTGACAGCCCAGGCAGCCCTCCCACGGCAAATGAGGCCCCCGGGGGCCATGTGATCGCTCTCAAAGAGCGATCACATGGCCCCCTATAGCTGGCTATGGATCTGCCTGCAGGGGGACTGTCTAAAATATCAGACAGTCCCCCTGCTGGTAAGAAAGTATAAAAAAAGAAATTAAACATGTTAAAAAATAAATTGAAAATATTTTTATATATATATAATATGTATATATATTATATATATAATATATATACATATTATATATATGTAACGTCATACAAAGTGTATTTTAATACTAATATAAGTATATATATTAGCATTAAAATACACTTAGAATGATGTTACATATATATAATATGTATATATATTATATATATAATAGATGTACATATATATATTATATATATATACGTATAATTAAAATAATAAATAAATAAAATAATAAAATAAATAAATAAAATATTGAAACAAAATTTAATATAAATTATATATTCATATGTAATTTCATTCTAACTGTATTTTGTTATTAATATATATATATTGGAAACAAAATACACTTAGAATGGCATTCTATATATATCTATCTATATATAAAATACAAATAACCGCAAATATATATATATAGATAAATACATATAATTACATAAAAGATTACATTAGTATACACGTAGAATTTAAATACATATATATGTATATATATTAAAATTCTACATGTATATTTAAATAATCTTTTAACATAATTATGTGATTTGATTAATTAAAATTTGATTGACATGCCTGACAACACAGGGAGAAAGTGCAGAGAATTTAATTTGCAAGCACTATATTTGACCCTGTAATACTCCACGACACCATAAAACCTGTACATAGGGGGTACTGTTTTACTCGGGAGACTTCGCTGAACTCAAATATTAGTGTTTCAAACTGGTAAATTGTATTACAACGATGATATTTTAAGTAAAAGTGATGTTTTTTGCATTTTTTACAAACAAACGGCACTTTTATGGACTATATTATTGTTGTAATATGTTTTACCGTTTTAAAACACTAATATTTGTGTTTAGTGAAGTCTCCCGAGAATAACAGTACCCCCCATGTACAGGTTTTATGGTGTTTTGGAAAGTTAGAGAGTCACATATAAGGCTTGCGTTTCATTTTTTTCACATTGAAATTTGCTAGATTGGTTATGTTGCCTTTGAGAGCGTATGGTAGCCCAGGAATGAGAATTACCCCCATGATGGCATACCATTTGCAAAAGTAGACAACCCGAGGTATTGCAAGTGGGGTATGTCCAGTCTTTCTTAGTAGCCACTTAGTCACAAACACTGGCCAAATATTCGTTTTTTGCTTTTTTCACACAAAAACAAATATGAACGCTAACTTTGGCCAGTGTTTGTGACTAAGTGGCTACTAACAAAGACTAAACATACCCCACTTTCAATACCTTGGCTTGTCTACTTTTTCAAATGGTATGCCATTATGGGGGTAATTCTCATTCCTGGGCTACCACACCGTCTCAAAGGTAACATTACTAATCTGGCAAATTTCAATTTGAAAATGGAACGTTCTATATTTGACCCTGTAACTTTCCAAAACAACATAAAACCTGTTAATGGGGGGTACTGTTGTACTCGTGAGACATCGCTGATTACAAATATGTGCATTTTGTTGCAGTAAAACCTAACAGTATTATGACATTTACAGCTAAAATGTGAGGCGGAACTACACATTTTTAAAAAATAAATAAATTTCTCACAGTTTTTTTTATTTTATTCATAATAAATTATATTCCATATATGAATAGTTAATGGTAAATTAAAGCCCTGTTTCTCCTGAACAAAATGATATATAATAAGTGTGGGTGCATATAATATGAAAGAGGGGAACTACGGGTGAACAGACATATAGCGCAAATTCCAGTTTTTGTTTACGTTTTGTTTTGATCAGAACGTGCACTATTGACTCCGTCCTGAAGGGGTTAAGCTGTAGTTGTTCTGGTGACTATAGTGTCCCTTTAAGTTAAGAATGTTTAACTACACAACTGTTATTTTGCATAATACTATCATTTTTCCAGGGCTTATATCAGGTATAAATAATGAAATAAATTATCCAACATTGTTATGTATTGCCTAAACACCAGGTTGTATTGTATTAAAAACTGAACTGCCAAATTTAGACAAAAAGTGATGACTTGGAAAACCCCAAAAAGTTTCACTGCACTTCATTGTAAGGGTTACACTAACGTCATTATTATCTTCTTTTTTTTTTTAAACAAATAATGCTTTTGCCATTCTTTTTTAGATTCCACCTAAACACTAAAAAAAAGTAATAAAATAAGTTTCTCTTCTGAAATCCAGTTCCTCGCAATTTAGCATGCCCTCTCCTGACGTCACGACTGTTCGGTGAGGTCCAATCAAAGGCTTCTCAAACAGAAGTTCCCAGCTGCAAAAGTCACATGTATTGGGGTTGTAACAAGCCCCTGGCACACAGATGCAAATAACACTGGATGTGCAGTGTTTCAACCATGAACATTTCAAAATGAAGTGGTCATGACAAGGGATTAACCCTTTAAAAATAGGACCTAATGTCTAACAACTTATTATATGACTTAGATTGCACCTCTAAAATCTGGGAATTGTGATTCTTATTGATTCGTGAAAATGTTCACTTTCTATATACATACAATGCAGCAATGAAAACTTGCTCTGCTCTATACTAAAGTAAATTTAATATCAGGTGTGTGTATTTTTTTTGTTTTTATTGATCTGACTCATTTTGTCTCTGTAAGCGCCACCCAACAGCCCCTCCCTGATGAAAGTACCACATTTATGCTCTGCTTAATGTCGCCTGTTGTATTGAGTCAGTTGGGTGTATACTTATACCATGAATTCAATAAAATAAGACATTTAACTATGAAATGTGACATGACACCCTTCTGTTCCATAACAGTACAATTAAAGAGAAACTATAGTTATACAAAAGTATATGGATATGTATGGAGACACACTGCTCATGTTGGACACAATAACAGAAACACTTAACAATATATTTATATGAACCACGCAATAAAACAGCGATGCCCAAACAGCATTATAGGCCCCGAGCAAGGCAATGCACTCTGACCCTGTCTACACAACCACTCACAGGTATTAAAATGTAAATTATTGATAACATTAAATTTACGTTAGGGTTAATCCAGCCTCTAGTGATTTTCACAGTAAGAAGACGCTGCCGTCCATAGGAAAGCATTGAGAAATGCTTTCCTATGGATTGATTGAATGCGCGCGCAGCTCTTGCCGCGCATGCGCATTCGGCGGATGACGTTGGAAGATGGAGAGTCCCCAAGATAAGTGTTTAACCGCTTAACCCCTCTTGAGCCTGGCAGGAGGGGGACCCTGAGGGTGGAAAGGGGGGGGGAGGGGGACCTATTAACACTATAGTGCCAGGAAAATTTGTTTGTTTTCCTGGCACTAGAGTGGTCCTTTAAGCACTGGAAGTGTTGGAAAGCACAATCATTTAGAAGATGAAATAGTGGGATTTTAACGGGACCATTTAACCAATACGCCAAAATGTTTCTAAAAGTGTTATTCACTATAGCGAGAATTGAAGGGAATTCAAAGTGAATTTAAAATTTAAGGCCAAAGTAGCTGAATTGAAAGCATAGCTGACTGTGCTAATTTCTCTAGTTCATCTATTTTGAACTTAAATTTGAAATCTACTTTGAATTGCCTGCAATACTCCCTTTCGCGTATAGCCCAGTGAACACTACAAACATGTTAATTTGATGACGTTACAGAAACGATAACATCTTACTCTCAGTGAAGTGATTATGGTGTCTGGAGGTCCAGAGACCATCTTACCCTATGAGGTTAAACCGTTTCACATTAACATGCTTTTAATGGCCCCCATCTCCTTGGACCCTCTGCTCCTCCAGTCCCGGCTTCAATGTGAAAGCTTTTCAATGGGGTGCCGGTGATAGATCACTGACCTCCCATTGGGAAAATCCTTTATAAATGTACCTTTAGTTCATTCTAAATGTAGTCCCAATGCATTTATGCTTGAAGGTAAATTCAGAGACAAAGATCTAGAACAGGAGTAATCACCTAGAATGTGAAATGGGACAGTCCAGTACAGCAGAATGTGTTTCCAAATCAGGACAGCTCTGCTGGGTTTTGGGAGGTATAAATGTTTAGGTGAGCAGTTCAATGTTACAATCGTAGCATCAGAGATAACCATACTTAAACAGTAACAGACATAATAAAGAAATGTAAATACGCCTCTGTATGAAACAGTGTTACAGAATGTGGGGCCGCGTGCAGATGTTGAATGTAAATATGACTCTGTAACATTTTGATGGCCGATTCCCAGTGGTACTTGTGTTTCCTGATCTGTTCATGACACTGTACTGGCTCCTCACTGCATGCATTGAAATGCAAATGACAAAGCTAATTGGCTAAGAGATAAACCCACAATGAGCGGTGAGCAATGCAGCAGGGAGTTAAGTGGCTAAGTGACAATTACTGAACGCCATCCCAGTATCAGGAGCTGTACTGCCTGCTCTTTTACTCTTTAAAGGAGCTGGGGCGTATTAATAGGAGTGCCTCTCTGTTAACAAGTCTCTCTCTCTCACTTATCAGATTCCACTTTGCACAGGACAGACATGTTTTCCCTCCAGGCGCACTTGTCAGTAGCTTTGCAGTGAGGGGGTTAATTATTAGATTTCAAATGATATATATATATATAATATATATATATTTCAATTTGACAATTTTAAGTTAAAATTTCAAACATGGGGTACAGAAGGAAAGGGGGCAGGGGTGAGCACATAAGCATACTTTCCATCGTCACAGTTTCAATAGATTGACTCCCAGTACATAGTTTCTAACATATCTATTATTACATTTGCTGACCTGTCGGCAAGTTTCCCGTCAAAGCTATTCACCCGTTACGTTGTGTGTCCGGCTCTGGCCAGAATTTCGGGGACGGACCTGGGGACTCTGGGTCGCAGTACAGTTATAGTTTGTCCTCGAGCACCTGGTTATACCTTTTGCCTGCCTGTACTCCTGTCGCTCTATATCTGCGGATCAGGGCTCCTGTCTCCTGTCCGACCCCGTCTCGTTGTGTTCCCTGTCCAATTGGTCGATCTGCATTGTGGCTGTTGCGTATAGAATGTACTTAGTGTTCCTTGGATGGGGTGCATGGGGGCATCAGGTGGGGGCGAGGGGTGCGAGTTTGGCATGTACGTCCTGCCAGTTCCTTACTGTGCAAGTTGTCACAGTATCGTCAAGGTTTGGCTCTTTAAATTCCCCTTCATGTATTCTCTTTTTGTACCCATTAGTCCTAAGAGTTGTGGGCTGTTGCATGAATCCAGCACATGGAAGATAAGCAGTGCCTCTCCTGTAGGGATTCTGTTTATGTTCATGAGTAAGAGGCGCAGTTCAGGTGTGATCGTATTGTGTGTGACCCGGGAGATAATGTTTTCTACCATCAACCAGTATGGTTGAATCAGGCTGCAAGACCACCAGATGTGATACATCGTACCTTCCGCCTTCCCTCATCTCCAGTAGTGGGTTGTTGTTCCCGGGAAAATTTTAGCTAATCAGACCTTCACCATGTACCATCTGTAATATATTTTCCTCAGTAAATGAGGTGTGCCGTGCATGTTGTTTTCCCCTTGTGTGCTTTCGACCATTGTGTTGCATCGAATTTCCTCCCCCTGTCCTCGTACCATGCTTCGCTAAATCTGTCTAGTATTATCGGGGTCCCAACGTTGAGGAGAGTGTAGCACATGGAGATTAACCTCCGCGCTGGCTTTTGGGTCATACAAGCCTACTCGAACTTTGAGTGTGTGAGTGTACTCTCGGCAGTGTTTGGGTTGCTAGCATGGATTTGAACTGTAGGTACGAAAATATTGTTCTAGAGGGCAGATTCAATTTCTCTTGGAGTGTAGGGAATGGCAGCAGCGTGTGTGATGTGTATAGTTCCCTTATGTGTGTGCAACTCCCCTTTGTCCACGCTCTATGCTCAAACTTGGAATTAGCCGTGTGTAGGCTGATCAGCGGTGCAGCCCGTGACCATGGTGTTGTGGTACTTAGCAGCGTTTGGGTCATGTCCCAGGTTGATATAAGTGTTGTTGTGGTGGGTAGTATATGAGGTACCTTGGGGCGTAGCGTTTTGAGCACCCATATAAGCTTGCTGAGGTCGGCCCCGTGTATCCAGCGGTTTTCTATGTCTAACCATTGTAGGGGGGTGTTGGAGGAATGCATCTCTACCACCGGGGCTATTAGTGCTTCCTGGTAGTATAATTTAATATTGGGGAGTGTCAGGCTGCCCTCTGTCACTGGTCTGTATAGGAATTTTGTGGCAACTCTCACTCTTTTGTGAACCCAGATAAATTTGATAAACATTTAGTTTACTGCAAAATATGAAAAATATATTGGAGCTTGGGGAGGAGGGTCATTTTGACCGCCGCCAATCTTCCCAGCCAAGAGCGGCATTTGTCACTCCAGGAGGCCAGTTCTTTGTATAGGGATTCGTAATTAGCCTTAAACAATCCCGCTACGGATTTAGTTAATTTGAGGCCCAAGAAGGAAACGCTGTTCGTTCTCCAGTTCATCACGAATTGGTCCTGAAGTATGCGTAGCATGTCACTCGGCACCTCAACTCCCGTGGACTGGGTTTTTGTCACATTAAGTTTGTGATAGGAGCTGTCTCCATAGTATTTTATTTCTTTTAGAAGGTTGGGCATCGATATCAGTGGTTGGGTCAAGATCAGCAGCACTTCACCTGCGCATAGATTTGCTTTATATTCGCGTTCCCCGATGCACACCCCGTGTATGGAACAGCTGTGTCTGATCCTGGAAGCCAACGGCTCCAGTGCCTTGACATACAGCAGAGGCGCACGCGATAGCAAACGGGCATGACAGAAATTCTGCATTGAGCACCTGAGCTGCCGGGAAGCTGTTTAATGCCTTGACTACGGACAGGAAGCCCTCCGGTATTCCAAATTTTGTCATGACTGCCTCCAGACATTTCCAGTGTAGGCGGTCAAAAGCCTTTTCTGTGTCAAGGGAAATGAGCAGGCCCCCACCCGTGTGTAGTTTGGGTAGGCTGTACATGAAGTCCAGCACTTTACGTGTATTTTCAGCGCCCTGTCTCCCCGCTACAAACCCAACCTGGTTGTTGTGGATGATATGAGGGAGGATTTTGCTTAATCTCGTTACGAATAGTTTTGCAAACAGCTTTGCATTTGTATTGAGCAGGGAAATTGGCCTGATGTTTTGAGGGAGTGTGGGGTATTTCCCTGATTTTGTCAGTGTTATGATGTGAGCTAGTAGAGAGTCGTGTTGTAGTGACTGTGTTAAGATTGCTTCTGTGAAAGTTTGCACGAGTTAGGGCGCCAAGTGTTTGTGAAATTGCTTGTAGTATTTGTTGTCCAGACCATCGGGTCCTGGGGCTTTGCCCTTTGGAAGAAGATTTATTACAGTTGTGATTTCCTCCACAGAGATGGGCTTTATGAGGTCTTCCGCCTGTTGGGCCGTGAGGGTGGAGAGGCGGACTGTGGCCAGATATGAGTTTGTGTTCCTGCGTTGGCTGGAAGGTGTCTACATTTTTGTTTAGCTTGTATAAATTGGCGTAATATCTGGCAAACTTGTTACAAATGTAAGGTAACATAATTTTTTCACCTGTTGGGGACATGATAAACGCGAGTGGGTGTGACCCTGTCGTGTCCTCCCTCTTGCCTCTAGGCCTTATGTCGGGTCACCTTTTGCATTTGTGGGAAGTTTTTTTGGGGGCCCCCTTACATTAGTCCCAGCCCACCCCCTGTACATAGAGCATCCATTTGTAAGAACAAAACATGCAACATATATTATATATACAATACCCCTGGTCCCCTTCATATTCGTTGCAGTAGAAGCCAAGCTTTAGGTAGCTGTGTGGATGCTGACATCCTGGTTTATATATTTTTTGTCTCGTGGATTTTTGGCGGGTACTGCCTGTGACTCATATGATGATGGTAAGCATTTAATTATTTTGTACATATATTGCACTGCTTTGTCTGTAAATGTTATGTTTGTCATCCTGAAGAAGGCTCCAGATGTGTGCCGAAACGTTGATGTTTGCTTTATTATTTTTTTATATGAATTAAAAGTTAAATTTTACCATACCTCAAAGACCCTGGAGTGCTTTCCGTTTACTGGGATTTCTACTAATTTTGCTGGATCAGCACCGGGCAATATCGTGATTATCACCAGGAGTGCAATCATATTGGATTTTGTGTATATATATATATATATATATATATATTATTTATTTATTTTTAATGAATTGTTAATTATTTGGAAAGCATTGCAGTAGATCAGTGATGTTAACTGGAACTTGTGCTTGAATCCGGTTACGTCACCTCACCAGTAAGTGTCCCTGGTCAAGACACTGCATACTTGCCGAATATGTTGGCGCTATAATAATAATAATATTCATGGCACCCAGATTTTTTAACACTTCGATTTTCTAATGCTCAGCATTATCCTTCTAATAAGGTCTTTATTTTGTAGGGCTGCTTACTATTTTATGCATCCATGTCTGCCAAGGAATAAATCCACTTCTCCCAGCTGGAAACTATAAACATAGCAGTGAGAGCTGCACAAAATATATGTACATAGATTATTTGGTAAGTGACGATACCTGGGTACTGGAAAAGCTTTTTATAGCACAGAACCCCGTGAGTTCAAACATTCTATACACCGTACTTGGCTAAATCAGATTGTGATTCTGGGTGCGCCTGAGCAAGGAAAGAAACCCATTTCTGCATGGAGAGTATTTAAACAATTCACTTTGATTGAATTTGGCTTGAGATATCAGTACCTGTGGTTATCTTTGAATTAATGACAGTTAGGCAGGTAAGCTAATATAAACTACTTTTAAGCATTGCATGCAAAAATGGTTTTGCTCTCCGTAAAGGGGGTAAGTATTCAGGGTGCAACTGGCTAGATTGGATGGTGCCTCTTATCCGAAGATCTTCTCAACCACCATAACATCTGTAAAGCTAATACATTAAATTAACTTCTAGCTACTTATTAGCACATGTAGCACACTTAAGTATATTCCAGTAGCAACTGGTAAAGTTTTATGGTTGTTGGCAACAGATTTCACCCCTGGAACAGAAATCTGCCCCCTATTTTGGAAACCCTACTTCCTGACCTTTTTGACTATGCCCATTTCACCCATGTTCTCCACTCCAGACTCGATCAATAATGTCAAACACCTGAATGTCACAGATCTCTATGTGGATAGTCCTACTATATATGCAGTATATTTATTTGACAGATGGAGGAGTTTTGAGTGACAACATATGTCCCTGGGACATATATCGGTATGACTTGCACATTATGGCAGAGCATTCATAATGATCTGTTCATACCTAGGAGACACAGACTTTATTCTATTGCCACCAATGGCATCGGACTACAGTCAGGTTCTCTATTCAGCTGTAGTTTAAGAAGACGTTCCCCTTCTGCATGACGTATATATAATTTTGTCTCTAATAGGACAGCATTTATTGGTCTGAGACCTCACACTCTCAGCCAATACCACCTATTAATGTGAATCCATTAATGAGGAAATATGGACTTCAACTTGTGTGAAATCTGAGAGGGGGCCAAACCGCAGGTGCCCAGTTATACAGGCCAGTTTCACACCATTTAAAAAAAATGTATTACTTACTTTAGACCAGCACCAGGGTATATGCAATGGCCATTACTGGTGCTGCTCCTTTAAATTGTGAGTAGAATGCTTTTTGACTATACAAATGCTGTTGTGATATATGACAAGAGACACAGTCTCTCAGACAAGAGAGCACACTTGCTAAGCTTAAAGGAACACTATAGTGTTAGGAATATAAATATGTATTCCTAACGCTATAGAGCCCTAGTCAGCGTTTAGGTGACTAGGGCCCCGTTCCGTGGCGAATAAATGGTTAATTAACCATTTATTTGCTTACCCTAATCCAGCGCCAGGCTCCTTTGGCACTGTTGACCTCTCCTCCATTGACGTCAGCTTCTGAGTGGAGCCGAATGCGCATGCGCGGCCAAAGACTTTGTGAGGACGTCCAGCATCAAATAAGTGCGATTTACTCCGTGCAGATCGTGGAAGCGGCCACTAGAGGCTGGATTAACCCTGCAGTGTAAACCTAGCAGTTTCTCTGAAACTGCTATGTTTTCAGCTGCAGGGTTAAAACTAGGGGGACCTGGCACCCAGACCACTTCATTGAGCTGAAGTGGTCTGGGTGTCTGGGTGCCTATAATGGTCCGTTTTCAAGAAAGGAAAAAAAAACTGAATGAAAAAATAGCCGAATTGGAAAATGTCTCTAAGGCAGCAATGCTTTCAACTAAAATTACTTTGGCCTTGTGAATCTTGCAGTATTTGACCATTATGCGAGTTACCACTTATCAAATCTTTAAAGGGACCCTATAGTCACCAAAACAACTTTAGCTTAATGAGGCAGTTTTTGTGTATAGATCATGCCCCTGCAGTCTCACTTCTCAATTCTCTGCTATTTAGGAATCAAATCTGTTTGTTTCTGTTTATGCAGCCCAAGTCACACCAGTTTATTTCTTCTGACTCTGACTGACACAGACTGCATGAAAAAAATGGTTTCATATTTAATCAGATGTTAAATTACTTTAAAAGTTTTTTGTTTTTTTATCTCCTGCTCTGTAAATTGAACTTTTACATACAGGAGGCTCCTGCAAGGTCTAACAAGCTATTAATAGTGCAGGAGATAGGACATTCTAAATTAAACAGCATTTGTAATAAAGGAAGTGTAAACATTAGATGACTCTTTACAGGAAGTCTTTAGGAAGGTTGAGCAAGGAAGTGTGGCTAGGGCTGTATGAAAAGTGATATAACTCCTAAATGGCAGATAATTAAGCAGTGATTTATATCTCATGCATGATCTATACATCAAAACTGCTTCATTAAGCTAAAGTTGTTTTGGTGACTATAGTGTCCCTTTAACCCTTTATAGAATGATGTCATGTGACAAGTTTGTGTTTTATAACAGATATACCGAAGTGCTTGGTACTGATGGCGTTCATTTTATCTTTATTGTTGTTGTATCCTTTTGCATGTTACTGCAGTGCAATCAGGGGCTAAGTTTTTTATGTTAAATATCAGTTTATTTCTTCGTTGGTGCCAGAATACTTCAACATTCTTAAACTTCTGGGATGTGAACTGTTCCAAGCTAAAAATATTATGTTGAGGATTCATACTTGCCCTTGAAAGAGATGATGTTTATATAATCAGAAGTAATTCAAACTCTGTCTAGATAGAAAGGAGACACATCTACTTAACATACTTCAGCAGATTAGGACATCTTTATTTTATTTGTTAAAAATGATTCCCAGGAACTCACACGTATTGCAGTTATGAAAAGAATTAAAGGGACTCTATAGTCACCATATAAAAGCAAGAAAGACAGGTCCCCCAGCCTTCCTTCTTGCTTTTATATGAACTTTCATTAATTAAAAAAAAAAAATTCGATGTTTTTATATTAAAAACTTACCTCCGTTCCAGCGCCGAGCTCCCCGCTAGGCCGCGCCCCCTTTTTCGTCAAAATGACGAAATCGCGGGGCCCAATGGAACGGCTTCGCGCTGGACCAATCGCGTTCTTCATAGAGCGGCATTGAATGCCGCCCTATGAAGAACCTGAGCGCTTTACCGCGCATGTGCGCGGAATGCGCGTTCGCGAGCTGAGCTGTCTGACTGACAGCTCAGCTCGCTTTCTAAAATTATCAATAAGGGGGGGGACCTACTGTCCCCCCCCCGGCCCCCACCCCTGTGCGGCGGGTGGGGGCCCTAAAATTATCAATAAGGGGGGGACCTATTGTCCCCCCCCGGCCCCCACCCCTGAGCGGCGGGTGGGGGCCCTAAAATTATCAATAAGGGGGGGACCTATTGTCCCCCCCCGGCCCCCACCCCTGAGCGGCGGGTGGGGGCCCTAAAATTATCAATGAGGGGGGGACCTACTGTCCCCCCCCGGCCCCCACCCCTGAGCGGCGGGTGGGGGCCCTACAATTATCAATAAGGGGGGGACCTACTGTCCCCCCCCGGCCCCCACCCCTGTGCGGCGGGTGGGGGCCCTAAAATCATCAATGAGGGGGGGACCTATTGTCCCCCCCCGGCCCCCACCCCTGTGCGGCGGGTGGGGGCCCTAAAATTATCAATAAGGGGGGGACCTACTGTCCCCCCCCGGCCCCCACCCCTGTGCGGCGGGTGGGGGCCCTAAAATTATCAATAAGGGGGGGACCTACTGTCCCCCCCCGGCCCCCACCCCTGTGCGGCGGGTGGGGGCCCTAAAATTATCAATAAGGGGGGGACCTATTGTCCCCCCCCGGCCCCCACCCCTGAGCGGTGGGTGGGGGCCCTAAAATGATCAATAAGGGGGGGACCTACTGTCCCCCCCGGCCCCCACCCCTGAGCGGTGGGTGGGGGCCCTAAATACAAAGGGGGGGGGGGGACCCTAGTTAACCCTCCCCCCCCCCCAAAAAAAAAAATATCTCCCTACCTACCCCCCTCACCCTAAAAATAATGAGGGGGGACCATTAACTAAAAACCTGTAAAAAAGAAAAAATGAGATAAAATCAACTTACCATTCGATGTTTTCTTTCTTCTAAAATCTTCTTTCTTCAGCCCCAAAAAAGGCCAAATAAAAATCCATAATAACCGACGCAATTAAAAAAAAAAAAAAAAAACCGAGCGCAAAAAAAAATAATCCATCTTCACCCATGGAGGGCTCCGCGCAGACTGAGCTCCGCAGGGTGGGGAAGGCTTATAAAGCCTTGCCCCGCCCTGCAATTAGGCTAAGAACACTCTGATTGGTGGGTTTAAACCAATCAGAGTGCTCTTTGTCATTTTACAAGCGTGGGAAAGTTCTTTGGAATTTTCCCACGCTTGTAAAATGACACAGAGCACTGTGATTGGATGGATTTCAAGCCATCCAATCACAGTGCTCTTTGTCATTTTACAAGCGTGGGAAAGTTCTTTGGAATTTCCCCACGCTTGTAAAATGACACAGAGCACTGTGATTGGATGGGTTTCAAGCCATCCAATCACAGTGCTCTGTGTCATTTTACAAGCGTGGGAAAATTCCAAAGAACTTTCCCACGCTTGTAAAATGACACAGAGCACTGTGATTGGATGGCTTGAAATCCATCCAATCACAGTGCTCTGTGTCATTTTACAAGCGTGGGAAAATTCCAAAGAACTTTCCCACGCTTGTAAAATGACAAAGAGCACTCTGATTGGTTTAAACCCACCAATCAGAGTGTTCTTAGCCTAATTGCAGGGCGGGGCAAGGCTTTATAAGCCTTCCCCACCCTGCGGAGCTCAGTCTGCGCGGAGCCCTCCATGGGTGAAGATGGATTATTTTTTTTGCGCTCGGTTTTTTTTTTTTTTTTTTTTAATTGCGTCGGTTATTATGGATTTTTATTTGGCCTTTTTTGGGCTGAAGAAAGAAGATTTTAGAAGAAAGAAAACATCGAATGGTAAGTTTTTTTTATCTCTTTATTTTTATTTTTTTTTACAGGTTTTTAGTTAATGTTCCCCCCCTCATTATTTTTAGGGTGAGGGGGGTAGGTAGGGAGATAATTTTTTTTTTTGGGGGGGGGGGGAGGGTTAACTAGGGTCCCCCCCCCCCCTTTGTATTTAGGGCCCCCACCCACCGCTCAGGGGTGGGGGCCGGGGGGGACAGTAGGTCCCCCCCTTATTGATCATTTTAGGGCCCCCACCCACCGCTCAGGGGTGGGGGCCGGGGGGGGACAATAGGTCCCCCCCTTATTGATAATTTTAGGGCCCCCACCTGCCGCACAGGGGTGGGGGCCGGGGGGGGACAATAGGTCCCCCCCTTATTGATAATTTTAGGGCCCCCACCCGCCGCACAGGGGTGGGGGCCGGGGGGGGACAGTAGGTCCCCCCATATTGATAATTTTAGGGCCCCCACCCGCCGCACAGGGGTGGGGGCCGGGGGGGGACAATAGGTCCCCCCTTATTGATAATTTTAGGGCCCCCACCCGCCGCACAGGGGTGGGGGCCGGGGGGGGACAGTAGGCCCCCCCCTTATCGATAATTTTAGGGCCCCCACCCACCGCTCAGGGGTGGGGGCCGGGGGGGGACAATAGGTCCCCCCCTTATTGATAATTTTAGGGCCCCCACCCGCCGCACAGGGGTGGGGGCCGGGGGGGGGGCAGTAGGTCCCCCCCCTTATTGATAATTTTAGGGCCCCCACCCGCCGCACAGCGGTGGGGGCCGGGGGGGGGAAGGAGAGTAGGTCTCCCCCCCCCCCCTTCAACCACTATTGTGGACCGTAAGCGTCCCTGTGGGTTCGGGCTTCAGCTGTCAGCTGAAGCTGAAGCTGTCAGCTGAAGCCACGCCCACAGCAGTGCTGACAGGCTATCAGCACACAAAGCGCGTTCACAGTGCTTTGTGTGCTGATAGCCCGTCTGATGCATTCACCCAGAATGCATCGGACGAGAGGCCTTTTTAGGGCCTCTGAACTCGGAAGTCCCTCTGGTGGCCGTCTGATTGACTGCAACAAGAGGTGTTCCAAGCTTCCAATGTAAACACTGCATTTTCTCAGAAAATACAGTGCTTACAAGAAAAAGGCTCCGGGTAGCTGTAGCACTCACCTGAACAACCTCATTAAGCTGAAGTTGTTCAGGTGACTATAGTGTCCCTTTAACAAAATTTGACGCCCCAAAAATCAAGTTGTCCTACTACTGGATTATAGTATACATTGCATAGATCAAAAGAGTAAATGCATCCTTTATTAATACAGATTTAAAGTTAAAAAAAAAAAAGTGTACTTTAACCCTTGTGATTTCATAGCATCACCCTATAGATCCTGTGCCCTAACTTGTACTGTTTATACATACAAAACAATATTTGCTTTTACGGTGATGAGCATACCATAATCTGGTGTCAATAACCAGTATTTTTAATTTTTACTCTAAATAGATCTTTAGGATATAGCTTTGTTTTGTATGTGAACTTATTAATTTTTTGTTTATTTCTAGAAACATGAGATCGTTTCAGTACCAGCACTATTAAAGGAACACTATAGTGTTAGGAATACAAAGTGTATTTCTAACACTGTAGTGTACTAGTCAGTTTAATCCCGCAAGGGTCAAAAACATATTTATTTTTTTTAATCACACACTACATTGTTCTCTCCATGGCTGGCCTTGCCTCTTTAGTAGAGATTGTCAAGCTTAATGCTCAGAGCCAATCCAATGCTTTCCCATAGGAAAATATTGGGGGCTAGTATTCATGTATGGCAAAGCGCTGCACTGCACCAATCAGGTGGTCTCACTCCGCTATTTCACTTGAAGCGTCTTTAGAGACATTTAAACCCTACAATGTAAACATAGTTGTTCACTTGCAGGATTAAAATGAGGTGGACATGGCATCCCGGGCTGAAGTGATCTGGATGCCTATAGTGTCCTTTTATGTAATTCGTGTTCTAGGTAGTTTTTCCCATTACTGGGTATTTAGCATTCATTGTTCTATTCAGACCTCCTGTTAGTGAATTAGTAGAGCATCCTACTCCATCAGTCCTTAAAACCTGGTTTATTTTACAATATATACAGTTCTTGAAGGAGTAGTAGAGAAGAGTTTTCCTCTTCTCCCTTGGTATATAGAGAAACATGTTGGAGTAACCGTTATTACGCTATGATTTCTTCCTCCTCCCAGTGATTTTTCCTAGCACTCCAGTCCATGGAGTGGAGCTCCCATAATAATTCTAATGGATACCCTATGCTTTACTATTTCCACTATCAGAATCAATTTAGCCAGGCTAAGACCCCGATAAATCTGGAATGTTTGTGAAGTGATCACTGAGCCCCAGATCAGTCCTCGATATCTTTGATGTGATCGCCGTGCCCCGGATTAATTTACAATTTCCTCAATATGTCTGAGCTCCATACTGTCTGTAATTGAGCTTTCTAGTCCACAATTCTGTAAAGCTATCACTAAGTGCCATAGTAGTCTTCAGCATCTTTTAGGCCATTATTATTATTATTATTATTATTTGATTATTTATATAGCGCCAGCAAATTCCGTAGCACTGTACGATGGGATCCTTGTTCTCCAGTGTTTGAGATTAAAGTAGATTCCCACTGCAGTGTGTTTGAGGCTATTCCTCAGCCTCACACTGGATGTAGATTAGTGCAGTGAAATCTAGATCTATGGTAGGCTCAGAAACTCAATGAGTATTCCTTAGGGGTACACTGTAGTCCTTTTTCTGTTAATTGATTCATTCATCTGGAGATACTCTTCTTTCCATTATGAATATTTTAGCCCAGTGATACGATATGCCTTCCTATTACACCAAGTCATCAAAGTGCTTGTTTTGTGAAACATACATTCTCAGTTGCAGTCTATCTTGTTTTAGTCAGTGCAGCCCTGTGATATGTATTATGTGTGTTTTTAAATATCTATTGAATTTCACACAATGCTTCAGACCTCATAGAACATTTGGTGACTTTTAGTGCTTATTCTATTTTGTTTTGGTTTCATATTTTGTTGACTTTGTTGTGTGCCATGATTGAGCTAGCACTCCTGTTTGCCTTCAGTCTAATACACGGTTATTACCAATCTGTTTTAAACTACTCTAATTAGTTAGATCTTTAGCGGGGTTAATGACGCCCTGCTCATCTCTGTTACAGGGAACCATTAGGCATGGTGTAAACATGTGCACCTGAATCGATGAGACAGATGACAGAATTCTGTACACTTATTTACTGTCAGTACTGAGCTGATTCTAGGTAGTAAAACATAGGGCTCACAGGATGACAACATGAGCAAACCAATTTAATTCACAGATGGCAAAGAGTATCCTTATTTTTTATGTTTATGTCTGTGATTATCCTACCTTAGGAAAACAGAACAGAGCCCAGTTATGATTTTAAAGTCACAGCCCAGTGTGGAATTGACATGCTGTAGTAGTTATGATGCTAGGAGTGCTCTTGCCCCCGTCACTCATTAAGCAACAGTTTACACGCTTACCTGGGTCCTTGCTGGTTGCCAACTGTCCTTCTGTGACCAGTGATGACATCCAGCATCTGTAGAGCTGATCCCACCAGCCATTCATTATCTGAGGGTGTCAACTAAGCATCCTTGGCCAATTAAGGTATTTCTATGAATGGGAATATGCACAGAATTGACATAAGCTAGCCCGGAACTCTGGCCTGCACCTCCCACCCCTATCATGATTTCGCAATAGCAGCCACTTTTCTTCAGGGTAGTACTTCAAAAGATCTTCCTGATTCTTTTCTATAAGTACTTGGAGAGTGAGGGAGACTTGGAATACTTTTATGCATACATTAGAATCGGGTCGGAATGGCTAGTTATATGTATATAGAAAGAATACACAGCGTCCTCTGAACTATATAACTTTATAAACAGATAATGAACAGTGAAGTCTGTGTTATGCTCTCAGGAGATCCTGGCTGCAACTAAAAATTATATCAATCTCCCCCTACTTATATGCTGGTCAACTTGGCTCAACTAATGGGAAAGGGACATAATGGTAGTTAAAATTCAGAGCATTATGTCTAACTATGAAATACAGTTGGTGATATCAAACTGGGTTTAGCAGGCAGATCATGTAAAATATGTGTATGTGTGTTACTTTAATATAAAGTGCTATATAAACACAACAGGAATTCACATTTGTGGTCCTATGATACTAGCCGGGCCTTAAGTTTTATTCCCCAATGTACGCCATAGCATTTCCTCCAGGGCTGAATTTCTACTCACCTGGGCTACATTTTTAGCCACCAATGGCTAGTGGCGAGTGAGTACAGAACACATAACTAAAACATCAATTTATGTGGCGCTGACTCTTCAAATTTTAGTTGAATGTCATGCTTTCTGACAGCCTGCTGGATGTTACAACAATGTATAGTTTTGTATACATTTTTACTATATAACCATAAGTGTGTGGTTTTGTATCTGGGTTCCTAGGTATGTGTGTGTATGTCCTATTTAAAGTTAAATCCTCCCTCTCATAATATTGTAAAGCACTACGGTATCTGTTAGTGCTATATAAATGGCAATAATAACAATAATATGTAATTTTCTTTATTAACATCTCATTCCTTAGCAGGCAGCCATCGTCTGCTAGATTTATTGTGTCAGGTAATTCTTTAATGAGGAGTGGCTTGTTATCCTCTGGCTTGTGTGTGGCTTTGGAACGAAGCTGTCTGTCTTTCTCTACCCTGCTAATTTACAAGGCCGGGAGGCAGGTCAAAGACGCAAGAGGCTTGGGAGTTGTGCAAGTGGGTTGCTGCAAGATCTTGTGGGCTGTGATAACATGGCTATAATATTGGCCATTCATGATGCTGGCCAGATGAAAGAGGGAAAATGTGTTAACAAGCAGTTGCTGATGAAATAAATCCTGCGAGATTATTGCTTTTACTGCACATCATTCACTGAATGCATTCCCAGGAGTGCTGTGATACATATATGAGCAGCCAGTTTAACTGCTCCAGTTGTTATTGACAGCTTGGTTTTTCTGTAGGAAGTAAGAAAACATAGACACTGGGATCACATATTTTGGCATTTTCGCATGAATTAGACAGTAACAGAAAACACTTTAGGATGCTAAACCCATGAGAGTACTCCAAACATCAATAGTGAATTGGATTAGGAAAAACTCTGCCCAGCTGTGTAGAAGATATGTAAATTGTAGCACCTAGCCAAAAGTGACCCAAGACTAGGACTGGAAAGTGAGGAATGATCTTTGTGTGGTCATGTATTTTCATTCATGAAATAATATGAATTAAAGGGGTCTCTTGAAGTTGCACCAGTTGATAAAACTCTGAAAACCACCGATAACATGTGTACCATAAATATAATGTTAAAATTCTTGGCAAGCGATAGTTCTTCTTTAAGTTAACCAAAACAACCAATGATAATGTACCTTATACACACACAGTATATATGCAAGAATACTTATCAAATATAGATGGATACAGCCTCCCTCTGATCGCTCCCAGCTAGCGATCAGCTTGACAACAAGAATATGGAAAAAACACACAACGAGGGAACCAGCTGGTAATCTAAATAAGAATGGATAAAGAAATATATAGTGTAACACAGTTTACAATGTAAACACTGCGCAATATGAAATGCACTCACAGGATTCTAGACAATTCAAGCGTGTAAAGTGCCTCCCCTGAAGATATGGGGGGCTTGGGGGGATCCCCTGGATATTGTCACTCCAACACAGGACTCCGGGTGAAGTTTTGAAAAAGCGGCTTTAATTCAATATTAAAAAATAAAGATAAAATAAATATAAATAAGGTCCTGTGAGTGCTTTTCATATTGCGCAGTGTTTACATTGTAAACTGTGTTACACTATATATTTCTATATATATATTGTGTTTTTTTTCCATATTCTTCTTTAACCCCTTAAGGACACATGACGTGTGTGACACGTCATGATTCCCTTTTATTCCAGAAGTTTGGTCCTTAAGGGGTTAAGTTAGTCTGAATGTTATTAGAACATGGCATCTAGTGGTCTGTATTCTAATTTCATTCAGGTTTTTTATTGAATAAAAGTTAACCAAATTGAGTCTGCCACTCACTGTACAGTTTAAAAATATACCTGTTCACTGAACCACAGATGTCAAGAAGAATATACACGTCACTTTAAACAAAATCAATCTTAAAGGGACCCTATTTTCATCAAAACAGTTGTTGTGTATAGATCATGCCACTGCCGTCCCACTCCTCAATTCTCTGCTATTTAGAACTTAAATCACATGTTTATACAGCGCTAGTCAAAACATGTAATGTGCACAGTCTTCCTTAACACTTCCTGTAAATTGAGATCCAATGTTTATACTTCCTGTATCACAGAGCCTGTTTAATTTAGAATGTCATATATCCTGCTCTGTAAGAAGTTTGCTAGATCTTGAAGGAGCCTTTTGTGTGTGATTAAAGTTAAATTTACAGAGCAACAGATACAAATGTTCTAAAGCAAGGTAATATCTGATTGAAAATGAAGGTTTTTTTAATGCGGGTTGTGTGTCACAATCAGGGGAGGTGTGGCTAGGGCTGCATAAACAGAATGAAAGGGATTTAACGCCTAAATGGCAGAGGATTGAGCAGTGCGACTGCAGTGGCATGATCTATACAAGAAACTGCTTCATTAACCCTTTAAGGACCAAACTTCTGGAATAAAAGGGAATCATGACATGTCACACATGTCATGTGTCCTTAAGGGGTTAAGCTAAAGTTGTTTACTCTAGTATCCCTCGGGACTATAGTATTTTTGAGTTTTAAATTGGCAGAGAAAAATGAGCCGCATCTTGACTAATGCAGCCAATGTAGCAATGATCGGTGACAATTAACATTCATAGTGTTTTACAACCCACCTCCTATAGACTGTAAGCTCGTTTGAGCAGGGCCCTCTTCAACCTATCGTTTCTGTAAGTTTTCTTGTAATTGTCCTATTTATAGTTAAATCCCCCCTCTAATAATATTGTAAAGCGCTACGGAATCTGTTGGCGCTATATAAATGGCAAAAATAATAATAAATAGAGGAATATTTTTCATTAGTTTTTTTTTTCATGCATAATTTGCATAATATATCAACGCTTTAAATCTGTCTTAACTCTGTAAACATTGTAAATTTGATAGTGACTGTATTCTTCAACTTTTTCTCCATCCAGCCATCTCATTCAAACTACTTATACATTCTGGGATGCTGAAAAGTACAAATCCAAAATCATTAAAGGATCACTATAGTGTCAGGAAAACAAACCCGTTTTCCTGACACTATAGTGCCCTAAGGGTGCTCTTCCCCCCCCCCCCCCCCCCACTTCAGCAGCTTACCTTAATCCAGCACCGGGCTCCCTCGGCGCTGGGGACCTCTCCTCCCCCGCCAACGTCAGCTCCCAAGTGGAGTCTAACAGTGCATAGGACTCGCAAGGACCTCACTCTCACATGGCCCGGGGGGGCTGAAGAGGGCAGACGTGCCGCGGGGGGCTCCCTGGGAGTCCCCCCAACCGCGATCGCCGGCGACCGGGTAAGTGAAAAAAAAAACGGAGGGCGTACTATTACGCCCGGCGGCGTTTAGAGCCGCTTTAAAAAGGACGTAATAGTACGCCCTCCGGTCTTAAGGGGTTAAAGTTATTCTGTGTTAGTTACATATATGACATGTAAATATCTCTGTCAGAACATGAAGCACACATTGCTGTTTATAGTTGCCCATGGTTGTCGCAAACAATCACTTCACAACAGCGCAGTCTAGTAGCAGCTGTGACATTTTTGACACTTAGAAAATGAAATGACCATGATTCTTAACAAATCATGTAAATGCAATGTGCTGCACCTCAAAATTATTTTTCAGGCCTTGCAGGTAAGGATTCTGGGGCAGATTTGGTAGGCCGCTTGCTAGGTGTATGGCTACACTGGGTAGCAGACGTGACCACTGTGTACAAGCAGTGAAATTAGCTGAGTAAAGATGTTTTTCCAGCCACAGGAATGCGTCTTTAGCAAAAAAAAAAAAATCTGTCCTAACTGGATTGAACAAGTTCAGGGCAGGGTTGTGTCTTCCTCTGTGTGAATGTCGTACGCTTGTGTGTAGATTATGTGTGTGCTCACTGTTACTAAATAGTCAGACAGTTGCCACAGAACTGTTGGTTCCTGTTAGGCTCATCGACAGTGACAAAGCACAGTGTGTAAATGGCTCATCCAATGTTGAGAGCTGGGATGAACCGAACAGCCAGGATTAAAATAAAAAAAGAGGGAGAGAGAGCGCTTTTGTTTCCTCGGCAGATGCATTTAAAGATGCTGAATTGCTGCTTTGATAAAACATTGTTGTGTGTTGCCAAAAGTTTAGCAGCGGTCATGAAAAAGGCAGGGGAAGAAAGCTGGGCCGCAGCCAAAGCATGCCGCTAATGCTTGGTGTCAAGGAGACAAGCGGCCCTTTTCCACGTGCACATTATTCCAGTTTGAATCCGACGGAGCATTAGCAAGAGGCGCTTTTGTCTTAAGGCCTTGTTTAAAAGTTAATAAGATGTAAAAGTCGCTGGGCGTAAAGGCTGTTCCCTTGACATTATCTTACTTACTTTGAGGGGGAGCAGAGAGTTGCAGTGATATGACTAGAGCTGAGGAAATAGAGCGATATTGCTTGCAGCCTGTCAGACCTGGGTTAAATCACTTTAAGGATTTGTTAGTTAATGTGCACGGCCAGGATATAATGTTGCCTTGTAATGTACAGTTATCCTGGCTGGATAGAAAGTTACAAATTACACCTTTTTATATATGCAGCAAGGCACAAATACTTTTTTCCCCCCCAACCGCTTTGCCCCATTCACTTAGCTTCTAGCCTTTGAACAGTCCTTAAGCTCACAGAATACCTGATGAATTTAAGCTTGTTACTGTATCTGAGTTAACACCGATCCAGTTACCTAATGTGCAGTGTAACTAAGGTGCATTTTGGAGGGAGTTGGCTTGGCTAGCTTTATCAGCATCTACATGGTTGAATGTAAACAAGAGAATTAATCACTCGTTATGACAATTTGCATAGGCCAAAGTCTGACGTTCAGAAAACAGATGGCATTATGTTCATCTTAGATGTTTTACATATAAATATGGTCATGGATCTGGGCAAGTGCCTATCATCCTGTGCCCAGGGGTGCATGAAAAATGTATGAGAAAATAACACCTGGGTAACAGTGTTTCAGTATTTCACTTTATCCTTCATTTTGATGTAGGGAAACTCACCAATGTACCTGTGAGGTTTTGTTTCAGATGAAAATCTAACCATTATTTGTGGGATGTCCCAATGTATTCTTTCAGTTGACCATTCTCTTTATAATTTGTGGTGTTCTTGGTTTTTATTTTTTGGCTGAAACACTCTTCATGTTCCCCCGAGAAAAAGAAAAGCATTGTAAAATTTGGATTTAAATACTGTTACTGAATGTGCTCAGTGGATTTAGAGCACATGCATTTCCAATAAGCATGCAGTGAAATGAAATTCCTTTGTGGTGACGAAGCATATTTAAAGGTTGGGTGAAAAATGGATGCCAATACTGTAACAGACATGTAACCAGCTACATTACGTTTCTGAAAATGTTATAGTGTGCAGCTGGTTGGCAAAATGCACGTTATTAGCATGTTTCTTGGGTGTTTAAATCTGTGTAATGTACAGTTATTAACTACCTGTGACCAAAGAATGTCTGGATATTATAGAAAATCGTTCATAGTGGCTTTCTAGCAGATATACCGGTAGGTCTTTTTCTACAACATAAGTCAAAAAAGATAAGATCCTGCACACTTTCACCAACATAAATATCACAAGTTTTAGTGCTCTTGCTTGGCACTCTTTTAAGAAAAAGACAAAGAAAATAAAACAACTTTACATACTATGAAAAAGAAAACCCATAACCTCAATCCACACAGTGTGAAAAACAACAAATATGATATACCTCAAATAAACCCATACCAACTAAAATAATAAGAAAACCACTAAATTAGCCCATTCCCAGTGTCTTTGGATAGTTACACTTAGTCTATCGTCTATGAAAGCATAGTGTGAATGTTAAGCACTACACAGCAAATTGTACTCGGACAGAGGTTTTTCTTTTTTTTTTATTAGGTAGCAAGGAGAATATAAATTTTGATTCTTTATACCTCTTACATTTTGGTAGTACAGAGAATTCAAATTTAGATTCTCTGCACCTCTTACAGTTCTTGTATCCCTTATTTCTTAGGAACTATGCTATGCAAAAATATCAATATCATCAGAATATCAAGTCCGGAAGACTATATTTAAAGGATCACTATAGTGTCAGGAAAACAAAGCGGTCGCAGATGAGGCTGCATTAACCCCAAATGTAAACATAGCAGTTTCTCTGAAACTGTTATGTTTACATGTGAAGGGTTAAAACCTGAGGGACCTGGCACCCAGACCACTTCATTGAGCTGAAGTGGTCTGGGTGACTATAGTGTCCCTTTAACATTTTGTTAGATCCAAGAATACAGGATTTATTATCCTAGATGGTTTTATTACCCAACTCAAAAGCTCAGAGCGTGGTGTGTGTGTGTGTGTGTGTTAGTTATACTTGCATGAATTGGGCATTCTGCAACATGTAACTGCCCCCAAATGTTGCAAGGATGTTGTGTGGCACGCTTAGACCTAGTCTTTACTTGTAGGTCAACAGTATGAAGGTACAGTCAGAAAGGTGAAATATATATTATAGAAAATATATTTTCAATTAATTATTTGCTGCCAAACTGAATACTTCATTGATTGACTAAATTGTAGGTTCCTAATGTTTCACCAAACCTAGGCATGACCGGCATTATTTGAATTTGAAAGATTAATGTTTTGTTTTGTTTTTTTTGATTAAAAAAAATAAAAAATGAATTCAGCCTGAAAACTTTTCTGAATTTAGGCCACAAAGTGGGCAGGAGGCTCTCACAAAATGAATAGCAGACTAAAGGGCATATCAACTGACACACTCAACATATCAGTGGCGTCCAAATATGGCCAAAATTGATATTGCTAATGTTGAAGTGGAACCAGGAGTTGGGAGATTTTAAATGTGGAGTCTGTAAACTTAAGTGTTAAGTGTATAACACATATTCAATTATAACATCATGCTGGATGGCATAGGTACTAAGACAACTTCCTTGGAGAGTGAATTCTAAAACTGATCACACATTAGTAAAAGTGCTTTGAAAACCCAGATGTCTGCAAACACTACCACAAAGTTATACTAACCTTTGAATGCGTTGTAAGAAATATTGTTGTGCTTATTTTTCTGGAAGGTAAAACTACCCCTAAACAGTTTTAGAATGGGAAGTGTTTTTCAATTACAGTTTGCCAGCTGCACACGTCGTGTTTTATCAAATTGCTTCTCATGGCTTAGCATCCTGTTTACGAGTTAGGGGTACGCATGAACTGCCTAATCCTCTTGGTTTCCTGTAAAGCTCTAGAGCGCTTTGTACACTATATTAGACAGTCAAGTGGGGGGCAACTAGGGCTTTTTACTGTTTATCACTACATGTGGAATGACTAATGGTTTAATTTTCGATAGGTGTCCTATTGCAACCTGTTGCTGTCTGGAAGCGGTTAGATTTTAGAAGGTGTATTTCCATTTAAAATTGATTAAATATTAATTTTATGACCACTTCATACCAACTCACCAAAAATTCATACCAACTTAATATTGTAAATATTCATCAAATTCCTTGATGAATTATTTTTGCATACTTTGGGATAAACATTTCAATATAGGAAAGCGTTGAGATGCGGAAATTCTATCTTGCTTAATGGAAACATGTAGAACCTTAGTTAAAAGAGCTATGGCTAATGATCCAGAACCAAGCCTTTGATGGTAAATCAGTGATTTTCTGATCAGGAGAACTGACTGCTGAACTTCCAGGCCACACACTGTTCTCTGTGAGTGTCAGAATATACAGTAGCTCACAAAAATGAGTACACACCTCACATTTTTGTAAATATTTTATATCTTTTCATGTGACAACACTGAAGAAATGACACTCTGCTACAATGTAAAGTAGTAAGTGTGCAGCCTGTATACCAGTGTAAATTTGCTGTTCCCTCAAAAAAACTCAACACACAGCCATTAATGTCTAAACAGTTGGCAACAAAAGTGAGTAGACCCCCCAAGTGGAATTGTCCAAATTGGGCCCAAAGTGTCAATATTTTGTGTGGCCACCATTATTTTCCAGCACTGCCTTAATCCTCATGGGCATGGAGTTCACCAGAGCTTCACAGATTGCCACTGGAGTCCTCTTTCACTCCTCCATGACGACATCACGGAGCTGGTGGATGTTAGAGACCTTGCGCTCCCCCACCTTTCGTTTGAGGATGCCCCACAGATGCTCAATAGGGTTTAGGTCTGGAGACATGCTTGGCCAGTCCATCACCTTTACCCTCACAGTGTTGTCTACCATCAAAGGCTTGGTTCTGGATCATTAGTCATAGCTCTTTTAGCTAAGGTTCTGCATGTCTCCATTAAGCAAGATAGAGTTTTTTTGAGGGGACAGCAAATTTACACTGGTATACAGGCTGTACATTTACTACTTTACATTGTAGGAGAGTGTAATTTTTTCAGTGTTGTCACATTAAAAGATAGAATAAAATATTTACAAAAATGTGAGAGGTGTACTCACTTTTGTGAGATACTGTAGCTCCACCTTTTCGATCTACTTTCGGAGTGAGACCTTTGCCACCATACCTTACAACTGTCCTGGATACAGCAGCACAGTCCTGATTTAATGAGAATATGATTGTGTGCTAGCTTTATCTGTCAAATGGCTTTAATTTAACTGCTGTGATTTACCCCATTAGAATTATAACACGATTGTGCAATATACGACCATATTATTCTGTGCTGGTGTTGTTTGCAGGCTTGACATGTGTAGAAAGCATATTTCATATCATTCCTTATTATTGCCTAATCTCGGGTACAATATTAGTAACAAATATAATTAAAAAAAAAAAAAAACTTACACAAACTCATTAACTTCACACAATTCTGTGAGTTCTCTGCTGTGATATTGAAAAGGTAACAAACGCAAATATATTTCTTTTCTTTTAATCTGAGTAATGTTATGAAGTCCTGTGACTTTTCAACTTGATCCTTAGAAAGACAAGCAACGCATTCAAATCACTATTTTGAGTTCTAGAACATCAGTGACTAACCTTTATAATACACATGTTTTATGAGCTTGTTTTTCCCATGAAGCTCACTTAGCACTGGAGATCTCAGAAAATGTATTTCAAAAAAACGGCAGAGCCATTATTAGCCATCCCTGCCTTACAGACACCATCACTACCTGCTACAATAAATGTATTACAGTGTCATATGTGTATGTAACACAGACAAAATGTTTGGCCTTGTGAGGGAACAAACAGTACAACACTTTTTTCCAAAGGTCTTTGAATCACATATTAGTTCCAGATCTGTTTATATAAAATTATAAGCCATTCTCTGAGACTACGCAAAAAATGGTTTGTTACATGTTTCGTGTGAACACAGATCTGTAAATATTCTCATTCTCTCAAATTTTTTTTTTTACTATTCTCTGCAGCCTGCTCTCTTCTCTGTCCACCTCCGTCTTGGAAGGTGGACAGTGAAGATTGTCAGATATGCAATCACTTATTCTTTCATACTTCATACAACTTTCTCAGGTACAGCAGGACAAATACATACAAATTGTGTATCTAGCATACTCACAGAGGCACCCTTTCAAATCTTCTAATTTTGGATGTCATAACTAATGTTCCTGTTTTCTTACAATTGTCATAATTTACGCTTACATTTTATTTATAAGAGAAACAAGCAAGTATACATAAAGCTAACTCAACTCTAGTGTTTATCTTGTAATATATAAACATTTTTAGTCATCGAATGTGAGTCTGAAAGCTTGCAATCTAAAGGAAAAGAGGAAAAGGGAAACACAAGTTTCATGCAGATTTAGTGGCTGGCTGGAAACATTAGAGCGGTTCTAGCCAGATATATTTTGTATCACACTATACATACGGTTTTGTATATTGCTGATTGTTACTGGACTGCAATAAGTTAAATAGATCTCCCAGTAAACTCCGGGACACTTTGATTTTTAGTTTAATTATAGAACATCTGATAAAATGGCAATTAAAAGCTTTGTCACATGCATGCATCAAATAGTCTATCAAGTAGGTGGGCAGGTTCTGGCACGCCAGTCTACGCAAATAGCCTAGCGTGGAAGGTGAAACTGCAAACACGCATTATCAAAGCTTCATGTGGATCCCATCAAAGACTCTTCTTCTACTTTTATTTCACACACCCATTGCTCTCCCCATTCCACAACTTCGCCATCACTCTGAGTGGTGGGCTGAGTATGCTACATGGTCTTCAGATCTGTAGTAGAGGGTCCTTGGATAATTTTGTTTCATGCACAACAAACATAAAGTAAACATATTAGTAAAACTAATAAAGAAACTCTGAAATGTAAAATATAATACAGCGTTAAGCACCATAAGCACAGAGCTTAATTTTATTTAATTGTTTTATTTTTATTTAGTTATTTGCCTGGGTTCCCAAAGTACCCACAGTCCAGCCACTCTTCACAGATTTAGCTAAAATGGAAGTATACCTTCTTCATTAGAAAATAAATTCTGTCTTTGGACACAATTAATTTCCTGATAGTGTCAACTGACATCCTCAGCCAAGGAAATATGTACTAATATGGACAAAATTGATGGATCCACCTTAGCTATACTTGTAAAGAAGGTCGGACCACGAGCACCCAGGGATCCCCAGTTAAGTGACAAATCATTCAAAGATGCTTTCACTCTTAAAAGTGGAATAGCACAATTGAACTGTTGGCACTGTAATAGCTACAGTGTGGTATAGTGGTTATGGTACCCCGAATGCCCCTTTTAACTCCCATTGCTAAAATGGCAATAACAGCACTTAATATTTAACACAGAAGGGGGGGGCGGGGCCAAGCCAGCAAGCTGATAAGTCGCATGGAAGCTGGGCTCCTGCTGTAAATGCCACCATTCCATGAAAACTCACAAAAATTTAGACATAACGGTACCAGGAAGAGTCACCTATACCAGGGGAGACCTGGTGACAAATCTGACACCCTCAGTGAGTGGTCGGAAAATCGGAAGACCATAATGGAAAGCCAGGGCCTACAGGGGATGGAAGTGGGGAGAGGCGGCCGCTCTCCTCGCCCAGACACTGGGGGCACGGCTTCACAGATGCCCTGCTCCCACCCCCAGGACCGGCGGGGGTTATCCCGGTCCAACTTGGAAAAGCAACCTTCCAACAATAGCCCCGGCGGAGGAGCCTTGTGAACAGCGGGGAGAAGCTAAGCGAAGCAACTTGGCCGCCGCCACGTGTGCCCGGTCCACAGAGACAAAGGATTTAGAGACTAGGCTGGACGAACTGTTCGCCAAGTTCTGGATGAAGCTGGCGTCCAGAGAGCAACAGGCAGGCGCAAAGCAGCCGACACATACCCGAACGGAGACGGTTCCACCGCGAATCCCCAGGACACACTGGGTGAGCCGCAGACGGCAGTTACATAGAGCCTGCGGGCCAAAGCGACAGCAATTACTGATCGCAGTGGCAGGCCACAGAACCTGCCCGACAAACCCTAACCAGAGACTGAAGCACTCGAGGGCGACTCTGTGGAGGCCACACAATATTACAGGCGGGAAGAAGCCTGCACAGGCCTCACCAAACCATATAGGCAGACACGGAGCAGAGGCAGGACCCGACCCAGGCAAACTCCTGAGCACATCCCGGACAAACCGCCAGGCGCACCTAGCCACCCAAGGGGCCGATGACGAGAAAGGGACCGCACACTCTTCTTCCGAGCTGGGGGTTCACCAGGAGGTAACCCTTCCACGCCACCCATATACCCAAGGAGACGGTCAAGCACCGGCAAATCCTTGGGCCCCCGACCCTGTTGATGGGGTCAATGGACATGTGGCAAAGGCCCCTACTAAGGCCTTGGGCCGAAGACACACGGTTCCCGGACACCAAACACCCAGGAAGAGCAGAAGGAGAGCCGCAATGCGAAGAGCTGGGAATCAGGAGAATCCGGGCAGACACGATGCTGAGAGCACCACGCCGGGCCACGGGGTGGTCTGCCTCCGGAAGCACACTAGTGGCATCGGGTGAAGTGACCCAACAGCCCACACCCCAACTACCAGCCTAGACACCGAGCAGGACTGGGGACGCTCTAACACTGCTGTAACTATATGACCGCCTAGAGTCACCAACGTTTCCTTTAACCTGATTTGGTTTAATCACTTATTTTGTTTTGCTAACTGTAATGCATATATGATACTATACTGTCTGACCCAGCAATTAGCCTAACCTGTTTATGCAAGTTTAACATGTAATCTGGAGGCACAGTGTATCCACTTGCCTCCCCGTATATATGCGACCTAACAACATGGAATATCATGCCTCAGGCACTGTAGTGCAGATTACACAGGCCGTTCCAGCACGTGACAGTAAGCATCGCGCCAGACTGCACATAATGTAAAAATTTACTGCATTTTGACCATACAACCGGTGTTAGAACTAGGCATAATGCTGTTAGGCTTGCTTAATTTGATCCTGTTTGGTCCTCACATGTCAGCCTTAGTCTGTAATGCTTAACCTGTGCGCTCCTGCATCATCATATATTCTGGAAGGGTCGCACATGCCATATAGCTTCCTCACGCAACCTGTCACAACAAGTTTATGTAAAGCGACTTCTAAAATATAAAAAAATGAGGCATTAACTGGATAGTAGTCTATGTACCCTATATATACATTACCACTAACCAATCTATCGGCACTAGCCTGTTTAATTGAGTAGTATAATGTACTCATACTACCTATACTGTTACTAGAGCAACTTAAGTATTACCTTGACAAATGTACCTTACAGTTATAGGTGTGTTAACAATCTACTTATTCTTTACAAAAAAAAAAAAAAAGAAGCAGACGCTTCGTGGAGATATTAACTGTACTGTTATACACCCGTTTGGCATGTATTTGAATTGTCTCCCCTTCTTTCTTCTGTTCCCATGCAACTCTATGCCTCAATAAAAGAAAGATTGACAAAAAAAAAAAAATATTTAACACAGAAGGATATTCACTTGCAAACGTGGCAATATGCATGGTTATCTTGAATAGCCTGTTTCTTCAATAGGTTTCTCCAAAACTCAGAGCTAAATGGACTTTTCCATCCCAAATAAAAAAAAAATGAGAATACTATCCATAACTCCACTGTAGTTACTGGATATATCTTATCTGTTATATTAGAACTGCCATAGCTTTTGCTGTTATGTTTTTGTTCGTTATTCATTGCATATGTAAAAATAAAAATAAATAGTGCCAGTAAATGCAGCAGCGCTGCACAGATATACAACCTAGAAATTTTGACTTGGGGTGCCTTGGAAAAATACTGAAATATTAAGGGCGCCTTGAACCTAAAAGTTTGGGAACCACTAGGCTACACTATACTTGAATCTCACTCTCTTCTGTTTTTGTAAATTATATCACAAATGATTTGTACAGTCTGCAGGCCACATTTCAAATGATGATGATTTGTTTCTTTAATCATTTGAAAATCTTATGGGCCTTTTTTTTTTGTGTGGGCTGTATCCTTGATACTTTGCCAGCATTATGTCTGTAAGAGCATTGTGGGAGAGGTAGTCTACAACATCTGGAGTCCAAAGTTTACTTACTCCTAGATAGGCCATTAACGTAGAAACCAGTGACAATCTGGGGGAGGGGATGGTCAGCCTTTCATAATCATCCCAGCTCCACTTAGGGCATATGTTTAACTACAGGCATAATTATGCATTATCAATAGGTAGTCTATTAATAGAATGGGGTAACCAACTCTTAACATATGTTAATAAAACAAATAATCATAAATGCTGCACCAGATTTTGTGGAGGGATTTATCCCCCCACAATCCCCAGTTCCTAGACCCATGGCATAATCGCCCCCCCAGAAATATTATTAACTTATTGACTTAAATGGTTTTGTCAAACAGATAGCAGAAGGGTTGATGCAACAAAAAGAGTCCATGTTGATTTCAGCAGGATTTATTTCTAATTGAGGGTGTAATTATGAGAAAAGGTAATTTGCATAAATTGTCATGTTTTATAGAACACCTGTCATGCTACAAATAAGTTGGAATTGAATTAGAAGGTAAAATGTAATCTATGCTATGAAGTGAGCATGTCCACATCATGGGGGATGTGTAGATTGTTATCTAGAGGAGCACTTAAAGGGACCTTATAGTCACCAGTACAACTATAGCTTAACATAGTTCTTGTGTTTATAGCTTGTCCCTGCAGCCTTTTTTTTCGGTAAACACTGCCTTTTCACATTGCTAACTAGGGACACCTCCAGTAGCAGTCACTCAGACAGCCACTAGAGTTGCTTCCTGGGTCAGTGCTGTACAAAGCAACACAGCCCTCAGCATAGAGGTGCTGAACTTTTCCCATAGAGATGCATTGAGTCAGTGCATCTCTATGAGGAGATGTTGATTTGGCCCTGCTGATCGACCAGTGCTGCCCACACTCTGCTCCCTTGGCTGAGATCATTAAAACTGACAATCTCCGCTACTTTGACTTTTCCCCATACCATCTTATTGTAATAATGGGAGATTTTGATAGAATTACATACCGTATGTCCCTCTGAAACAGACTTTGAAGAGTCACCACCTTTCTTTTCATCTCTCTCTATAGCGTCCATCTCTCTATATGGTCCATCTCTCTATTTATCGCTCTAATAACCACTCCCACTGTATTTATGAACACTTGAAATGTGTGAGCAACTTTGTCTCATTACATTACATCATCTACTGCAAGATGTTATCACGGTATATTGTAAACCAAAACTTTGGGTGGTGAGGTAAAATTCTGTAAAATGCGAGAATTTTTAAACATTCTAAATAAAAAGAAAGGGAGAACTCTTGTAGCTGAAGATTACCCATCCTGAACAGATGGGTTATCCAATGGGCAGTAAAAACCTAACTAAAGTGTTGTGTACTAAAAGACATCTTCTGCCTAAGCAGTGCATTCATCCTAATATGCCTTGAACATGATATATAACTAACCATACTAAAGTGAGCGTCAGGTCTGCTGTCCTTACTGTTCTGATTCTTCCAGCAGTAATCTCAATGTAAGACTTTATATTATTTTGTAATAAATGTTATGTTTTACACTAACTGGTGCTGCCTTTCTTGTACCTTCTATATCTGAGGATCAAACTTCAACCTGTATGGATCCACAACAGACTGTACTTAAAGTGATATTACCTGAGCCAGTTTTTGATATAACAAGCTCAATAAAATGTGAGTTGGACCATACAGAGACTTAAAAACCCCATTTACCACTATAAAAGTGTTGTCCTATGAGATTTTCCTTTTTTATATTGTGTAGGAGAACCTGTGCTGACATCTCCATTATTGGGGAAGAAGTAACACATTGGGTGGTGTGAACCCTGGCAGCTAGAGTATTAACACTGCTCGTATATATCTTGCGCTAAGCACTTTTTCTTTTTATTGTATAATTTTATTGTTGGTGGAATTTTAATTGATTAACTCCACAGTGTTCATAGCATGCTGTTTAGCGCCCACACTATTACACTGATTCTTCCAGCATGCCTGAAGGACTGGTCCTACACCAAACCTCTCCTTTCCCTTACATTTTCCCTGCCACCATCCTTATAAATAACACTGCAACTTTAATTTCCCTCCCTACAATATCAGTCAGACTATCTATTACTTCTCTCTCCCTCTTCATCCACACTGTTCATTCTCTCTCAATGCCATTCGATACTTTTCTATCCCTCACTATCCAGGACCCCTCTCCATTAATCACCACCCATATTGTCTGTCCATCTCCATTCTTTGCCACCCATACAGTCCATTTCCTAATTATTCTTCACCACCCATACAATCCATTTCCTCATCATTCTTCACAATCCATTTCCTCATCATTCTTCACCATCCATTCCATCATCATTCTTCACCAACGACACTACCTATTTCCTCTCCTTTCCTGACCACCCATACCATCCATTCCCTCATTCTTCATCATCCATACTGTTGATTCCATCATCATTCCTCACCAACCACGCTACCTATTTCCTTTCCGTTCCTCACCACCCATACCATCCATTCCCTTGTCATTCTTGACCACACATTCCCTTACCATTCTTCACCACCCATACCATCCATTCCATCATCACTCCTCACCAACCACGCTACCTATTTCCTCACCGTTACATTATTTATCCGCCTTTCTCTACACATTTTATTTACTCCCTCATCACCCATAATGGTATTCTACAATTAAATATATCTTTATATGGGTGAGAGAGGAGATTATAATCTACATCTCCAGGATGGCAAGCCAAAATAATAATATTCATAATAACTTTTCATCAATACATGTGCTAGTAAATTGGCTGTCCCAACATACAGAATAAATTTAATTCGCTACAAAGTGACAGCATGTCATATTTAGCATTACATGCATCACTTTAATATTTAACATGGAAACATAGAATGTGATGGCAGATCAGAACCATTCGGCCCATTTACTCTGCCCAATTTTCTAAATACTTTCATTAGTCCCTGGCCTTATCTTATAGTTAGGATAGCCTTATGCCTATGTGGGATACGCATGCTTAACCCCTTAAGGACCAAGCTTCTGGAATAAAAGGGAATCATGACGTGTCACACACGTCATGTGTCCTTAAGGGGTTAAACTCCTTTACTGTGTTAACCTCTACCACTTCAGCTGGAAGGCTATTCCATGCATCCACTACCCTCTCAGTAAAGTAATACTTCCTGGTATTATTTTTAAACCTTTGCCCCTCTAATTTAAGACTATGTCCTCTTGTTGTGGTAGTTTTTCTTCTTTTAAATATAGTCTCCTCCTTTACTGGACCTTTAATATGGCAGAAAATCCAAACCTTTTTAAAAGCGCTGTTAAATGTGCACAGTATGTGATAGAGGGGGAAATTTAGCTGCCCTCAGAAAATGGCTCTCTAACCAGCTGCATTGTATAGAAGAGAAAAGTATTAAATCAAATCTGACTGGTACCAGGAGTAGTTATGATGCATAAGATGTTGCTTTAAGTGATACAAAAAAAATCAATGAATAGTATTTTTGCAAAATTATAATAGTCCCAATAATAGAAACAAAGTTTTTTTTTTTGTATCTCTTAAAGCAACATCTAATGCACCATAACTACTTCTGGTACCAGTTAGATTTTGTCTAATACTTTTCCCTTCTATATACTCTGGCTGTTTAGTGGGGGCCTATGTTTCCAGTCGAGTAGTAACAAATTATTGCAGGTATTGTCTATTCTTACCTGAGGATTTTATTCCCGCACATACTCTTTCAGCTGCATGGTATGTTATCTTGCAAGTTGAACAGTTACTGATACATACCAGTGCGCAACATGTTCCAGTTTACCTAGAACAGCTTTCCCCTTTAGTAAGCTTCATAAGATAGAACACATTTGATGCTTTTTTCCTTAAAATTTGACTCCAACAGTCTGTGAATGTTTTTATTTTTTTGGTGGTGGGGGAAATGACTGAACTGGCACAATAATTGAGTTATAACTTCCTTTGAACCGTACTTAATATTTCTGTCATAGTAAATTTCTAAGCACATATGTCATCATGTTTATATGGGCACAGTAAATAAGATGGCGTGCAGGTTTGTAACTCTTTGAACCATTGAACTGAATATCAACTACTGTGTGAAGCTGTAATAGAATGAGGCTGTGTGCGCAGAGAAGTGTGAAACTCAATCATGTTCTTCTTAAAGGATCACTATAGTGTCAGGAAAACAAATCGGTTTTCCTGACACTATAGTACCCTGAGGGTGCCCCCTCCCGTGGTGCTGAAGGGGTTAAAACCGCTTCAGTTACTCACCTTTTTCCACCGCCGGGCTCCCTTACCTCTCCTCCCCCGCCGACGCCAGCAACCCCTTCTTACGTCAGCGGAGCGTGCATGCACGGCAGAGCCGCGCGCGTGTTCAAAGTGTCCATAGGACACTCTGCGTGATGGAAGCATAATATGCCTACAGCGTCACAGATGCACCTCTAGTGGCTGTCCGGAAGACAGCCACTAGAGGTTGGCTTAACCCCAAATGTAAACATAACAGTTTATCTGAAACTTTCTCTGAAACTGCTATGTTTACAGCAGGCAGGGTTAAACCTAGAGGGACCTGGCACCCAGACCACTTCATTAAGCAGAAGTGGTCTGGGTGACTATAGTGTCCCTTTAAATGGGATTCCATAACGTGTATGTTATTATATGGGATCTAGAACAGAAAAAATGAAAGTCCACACACTCTAGTACTCTGTCTGGAAAGGTCTTGGACTAGTTAAACATGTATAACACTGTCCCCTTTAAATAATTATTCCAAAATCGTGGTGCTAGTGGAAGGTTAACTGGCATTTTGTAGGGATGACATTCCTCTAGAATTAAGATTGATTTATTTATCTTAGTCTGCTGCACAGATTTAACAGTTTAATGTTTACTGTCACTGTTCCTTTAAAGCTACCATTTATTACATAGAGCAGTTATGGTCTAAAGCATGAGATATGATGGCGTGTTACTAAGATTGCTCCTTTATGTTCTGCCTATAGGAAGGACAAACTGAAAAGCTTTCGCAGGGGGTGGCTTCCGTTCTCAACCTACACATTAAGAGGGTATCATGTTTCTTGTATTGTATTGGCAGGGACCAGGTAGTTCTTTTTTTAGAAATTGTGTTCAAGTGGGAGGAAAAGGGGGGGAAATCTATCTGCACAAACATGTGGTTTGAAAGGAGAACAAAAAAATAACACATTTTACAGAAAAATACTCGTAGGTTTGTGCACACAGTTTGAGATGCTTATTGACTGTATCTACTATGTCTGCTGATTTCTGACTATTATAGTTCATGTTTTATTCACAGCTTATGCGTGTGTGTGTGTGTATATATATATATATATATGTGTGTGTGTGTATATGTATAAAAAAAAATTGTGGTCATATATAATAAGCCGAGTTATAGTAATGGTGGTTGTGGTTGTTATAGTCGGTTGCGGTGTGCCGGAACCGACATTCGGGTAGGCCTCTAAAAGAGGGCCCACCAAGATGAATGGCTTAAAGAAACACTATAGGGTCAGGAACACAAACATGTTTTCCTGACCCTATAGTGTTAAACCCCCCATTTAGGTGGCTTACCCCCCCCCCCCCCCATTCACAAGATTGACTATTTTTAGCATGGGGCGATCTGTGTATTTATAGGCCTGTATATTTATACGCCTAGCGGCTCAGCCTTCTCATTTGTGGTCGTATACAATAAGCCTGTTTATAGTAGTAGTGGTGTAAGTCATCTGTGGTGTGCCGGAACCGATGTTCGAGTAGGCCTGTAAAAGAGGGCAAAAAGTTATGTTGACATTACATAACCAATACTTAAAGGGGCACTATAGTCACCAAAACAACATTGCTTAATGAACCAGTTTTGACGTATAGCTCATGCCCCTGCAGTCTCACTGCTCAATTCTCTGCCATTTAGGAGTTTAATCACTTTGTTTATACAGCCCTAGCCACACCTCCTTGCATGTGACTTGCACAACCTTCCTAAACACTTCCTATAAAGAGACATCTAATGTTTACACTTCCTTTAATACAAATTCTGTTTAATTTAGAATTTATGTCTTGCAATGTTTATAGCTTGTTAGACCCTGCAGGAGCCTCCTGTATGTGATTAAAGATCAATTTACAGAGCAGGAGATAAAAAGTAAGTTACATCTGATTGAAAATGAAACCATTTTGTTTCCATGCAGTCTGTGTAGGTCACAGTCAGGGAAGGTGTGGCTAGGACTGCATAAACAAACAAAAGTGATTTAACTCCTAAATGGCAGAGAATTGGGCAGTGAGACTGCAGGGGCATGATCTATACACAAAAACTGCTTCATTAAGCTAAAGTTGTTTTGGTGACTATAGTGTCCCTTTAAATGCATGTCTCAATTCCCTCTGAGGTTGCGGAATATATATGGCATATGCAGATGACTCTATTGTCCCAGCGATTAGATGAAATGTACTGGGATATTGCTAGAGGTAGTAGGAGCAGCGCATATACTTTTAGATTGACCTGAAAATGTTAACGGTTTTATTCAAGTAACTTTAAGGTGTTGTGAGCTAGTTAAAAATGAGGTGGCAAAAAAAAAAAATGTGAACGCCTACATGGAATCTAATGAGTATGGTTTGATGATTTCATATGCGGAAGTGAGTTTATTGAAAATTCCAGAGCCCAGTGCATGAACAGGTGGCATTGGCAGAGTGTGTTGCTTGTGCCAGCAATTAAATCCTGGAATGTAGGGGTTTGGTAGGTTGTTTGGCCACCCTGGGAAGAATACCAAAAATTGTGATCGAGTCACCTCATCGGTTGCTATGTTGTGACAGCCTGGTATGGGTATGTGAACAAAGTAGAATTTCTGTGATGCTGCCAGCCAGATCTCTTCAAAATCAACCTTATTATTGTAGGTAAGGGGGACTGACCGGTAAATATTCCCATGCTGCTGATTTATTAAAAGAGGGTAGGTTCCATGTCACTATGGGAAATGTGTCACAGACCCAGTTAACTATGAAATTGGCTGTAATCCAGTGTGGGCGGCAGTATTAGTCCAGAAAGTAGGGACCATGGTGGAGTAAACATGGTTTCCCCGTCTGGTGGGAGAGAAAGTTTAGCAACATGAACAGAACTGCTCAAGCATGTGTCGAATGTAACAGCGCCATTGTTGACAGGTGAACCTGGGAATAGGTTGAGTGGATGGTAAATGAATGAGCTCCCTTGTGTAAGGTGTATGGTAAAGTTCAGCAGACCAAGGAGAGACTGGAGATCCATATGGGAAACGAGCACCATTGCCCAGAAAGGATTTTTCCTTTCCCTGATATGCTGAACTTAGTCTGCGGGGAGGCTGAACTGCAATGAAATAAAGTCTAATGTATTTCCAGAAATTAAAATTGGTGTAGGGGCAAAAAGTTGATCAAGACAGCCGAGTTCCAAAGGATGTACCAGATACAAAAGACTCATCTGCTTCAGGGTATGGCATTCGGTTCCATAATAGTTACATTCATGTAGATAATGTATTACTGAGGGACAGTACTGACGTACAAGAGAAGCCTACAGATAGATTATGCAACTATATCGAATAGTTTGGGCATCTCTTCGCTCCAAACGTAAGAAGGGTGGTGAAGTAGAATGCTCAGTTCACTATATATCGTGCAAATGCCACTGGGACTTATGCACTGGGAGCAACTTGAAGATGAGGAATATGGCATTTTCCTAAGATAGGCCAAATACAATGGCCTAATGCTGGGAACTTTAAAGAACAAGGAGCCAATGTTAAAATTGAGCAGATATTATTGGGATTCCCATTGATTAGGCTAATATGGTAGGTATCCCCACAAATAAAGGGGTTGTCAAAAGGGCCCCAGCAAGAAACTAATACTTTATTCTGCTACTAATAGTACCAAAGTTGAATGAGTCTTATCTAATAGATTGGAGGTTAGGACAAACTCTTAATACCCGATAGAAGTGAAATGACGCCTATGCGGAAACATACTGTGATACCTGTAATTAGAAACCCAACTAGAGGAGAAGTGTGAGTATTGAGGGAGACAGCTCTTAGTGACAAAAGGTGAGAACGAATATGGAACAGTCAGATTGTACCATCTGTGTTCCCCTAGCTTTGAAACTACTGGCGAGTCTAGTAGCTATGTCCTTCCAAAGGACATGCAAACTAACTCTTCTGATAATAATATTAGACGAGGAATCATGTGCTGGATAGCAACTGGTGGTGTAACACTGAGGGGATAGAAGTAAGGATCATGATGTAGGGTACTACATGGGATGGTAGGACGTCCAAAGTCAGGAAATTCTAAACGTCACTAGTGGCAACAATTGTTCATAAGGATGAAAGGATGGGAGCCATGATGGCCTACATCCCTGTCATGCTGTCTGTGTTTCCCGCTTGCGTGCTGACACAAGGTAGGGGATCCCAGAGCTAGAAACCCAAGTCTGTACAGCACAATTATCCGAGCCAAATAAGAGAATGGCACGCCTTTATGTCAGTGGGAAAAGTGAAATGGCACAAGATCGCCAGGAACTGGGGCTGGGTAATCTGGGTTATGGCTGGAGTGCATGGAGAAATGGACTCTGAATTGTGTATGGACAGTAGTGATGCTCTGGTATTAGATCTGATTTTATTTTTATTTTTACACTGAGTGGTGTACTTAAATGCAGTATAATAGGGCAACATATAACCCCCGAGCAACAGGAAGGCCAAAATTAGGTCATGTGAGGGCCATATGAAGCATATGTTGTGGAAGGCCAAGTGGAGGCCTAATATAAACATATATGTGTCATGTCGTGCAAAACTCATGGGGACTTAATAATTTCCCTTTTTTTTTTTGCATGAAAGGTTGTGCCTTTTTTAATTTTTATATTCTTTACATGTATGCAGTTACCAATGTTTTCACACTGTTAAGCACACCCTTCGCTTTCTTATGATAGTGACGGACAAAAAAGGGCCCAACATAACTATACCTAGATGCAGGGTGGCCAAATGAGGGCCTAATGAGAAGTTACAGGTGCATAATTATACAATTAAATGGGGTTTAATAAATGCTGAAAATATTCAAGCAGAACGGTTGCAATTTAATATGTCATGGCACCCAAGTGGCAGACCTTGTTCGTGGCAAGTCTTGATTTGAAGTGTAAAAATAAAATATTTAGATGAGGGCTATGAATATGGCCATATATGCCATAGAATAGAAGACCCCTGTACTTCCGGGATGGCAGCCCTGCAAATGCTGATTTCCGGTTCTGTTATCAAGCCCCGCAGACCGCCAGCCCCGTGCTCTCCCACACACAACCTGTCCAGCCATGCCCACCAGGCCGGGAGAGACACTTGCCACAACAGCTGCCGCCATCTTGGATCCACATGTCCCTGCTGACTTCAGCAGAAGTGACCCATCCTAGGTTACCTGGGCTTATCACCATGGAGACGGGAGGAGGCTGAGCGCTGACAGCCATTAAATGCTTCTGGTCCATGGTCCCCCCTGACCTATCCCCCCCTACATAACATGATCATTCCTCCCCTGGTTCATAGGAGTGACGGCACGGAGACAGCGGCTCATAGTGTAAACCCGCCTCTCATTTCTCCCTTGTGTACAGTATTGTGATCTCTGGATATTGTGCCCTCTCATACTGCTGGCTACTAACTGGGCATTGTGCCCTCTCATAAGAGGGAAGGGGGGGGGGGGTGTAATTTTCTGAAGATTTTACCCATTTTTGGCCAAAATGGGATAGGCCCAATTTCGGCCGAAAATTTCGGCAGCCAAAATTTGGGTGCATCCCTACATACTTGATAAAGAAATTCCGTTTTTGTTACTTTTTGGGGAAAGGAAATTATAATTCCAGGAATTTTACATGCTTCAATATAATAAAGTCTATTTGCTAAAAATATATTATGATTTTAGATGTTAATGATGGCATATATTTCACTTGGAACTTTGTTTTTCTGTGCAGCTAGCTATATAGGACCTGCAAACTCCAGTTAATGATCTCCTATATTTCAGTATCTTAGAATGTCACTAAAACAGTTAAGATGGACGTACAGCCCTTGCATGGGATGCCACGTTTATTTCATTGTGTTTTAAAATATCCTGTGAGATTGATATCTTGTGATGTGCCAGTATTGATCTGACTCTGGGGTTAAGTCCCTGCTGCCCGTAATGTTTTCAAGAGCTGAGGGCAATTAGTGTGTTAACTTTATTTGTGGCTCTCCGCTTGTTATCGTTGCATGTTTATGGAAAATAATTCACCGTGGGAAAAAATGTTTATGTTCTGCTTAACCCCTTAAGGACCAAACTTCTGGAATAAAAGGGAATCATGACATGTTACACATGTCATGTGTCCTTAAGGGGTTAAAGAAGGGCCAATTAAAAAAATATATATATATATTTTTTTAACTTTTTGCTTTATATTAAATTTGCTTACCTTTTCTGATAACATTTGCTTCTGCTATTTCTCAGCAGGTAAAATCCTTTCTGTGCATGCACAGCAAATCTTTGTACGAGACATCTTTATATTCTTCTGTCCTCATCAGAAAATGCCATATTGATAACAGATCAACTTGAATAAGGCATAATACAACCCCTATAATACCCATACGGTACCTATGCATAGCTTTCACATTTGCCATCACTTCATGCCTCATATAAATTAAAAGGGGGGCTGAGTGCCTATGGTTCCGCAGAATTAAGTGACATGTATTAAGGAACATATTTTTTAAATGAATATTGGTTCATAATAGTTATTTCCTCATTAGTTTTTAACGGTTCTTTGTAACATGCTACTATGTGATATAGTGATGTGTACAGGGTTGTGCTTGGCTTCCGAACTTCAGTGTCAAGTAAACTGGACAAATTCACATGGAGCGATAACATCTACTTATTGTAGTAAATATAACATTTATAATAGTGATAAATTGTTTTACTTGATGTTTGTAAAATACTAACCTCCTATCGACTGCCAACAACGTGGCCGTCATGCAGGTTTCAGAAGCAATAAACTAATGTACCAGCCATGTCCCCTCCCTGCAAGATTGGTCTTGCTTGGGAACAAACAAACCATCTCCCTAGTGACCAAAAAATGCTGGTTTTGTTGTCTGGACACTGGCACTCTTATACTCTACAAGCAAAGCTTGAGGCCTACTCCTTAGAGAAATAATCACAGCAACTACAGAGCTAGTGTGTAGTTGCTTTGATGGAAAGCACGCTAAAAACTTGTAGGAAGGATTTCCCTCTCAACCTCTCCCAGCATAGAAGGCTATGTAAAAAATGAATTGCATTTTTAACTGTTGTAATAGTTCCATAACCTGACTTTTACATTGAAACCAATATAGAGAAAATGCTATGTAGGTCTGCCAGGAGTCTACTAATACACACAGTGATAGATTTACATTGTTGCCTCATGTGCCTCCATCCGTGCAATCGCCTTCATATCAACCATGACCTAGGGTAAGTTAGACAGCTGTAAGTATTATCTCCTGCTCCTGTCCCCATAGATCCCACATATTAAATCCATATACGGTATGTCTGATCAAAGCGGAATCAATAGCAAACCTTGCTCGATCAATGTGATTTAACAATGCTGCTACCATCGTTAGTTGGCGTTTTCTACCTGTCATTCTCACTCAGTTTGTCAGATATAATTTTCTTCTTGCTGTCTTTTGTTTTTATACCTATGTCAGGAACACACCTGCTACAGGCGAGAAACAAATGTAAACAGAAGGAGACTAAAATACCATCATACCCAGAACCAAAAATGAAATCCATAAAACAGAAAATGTGTCACTGGGATTAACCCCTTTATGTTTGATGAATTACAAGGGCTGCCATTTTATTATGGGATTTGCCTAACCGCTTGTCATAAAGAATTAAGAACTGTCCACTGAAGATCTAACAAGCCAATCGTTATGTTCAGTGGCAAAGCTAGACAATTATTAATATTGACTTGGTATATAAGGATTTATTACATTGATATTAAAATGATCATTTATTACCACGATGTAGAGAATGTAAGCAAATAATGTCAAATGAGTGAGTGAATCAGAGCTCTCTGCATTGTTTTTTATATTTTGATGGAGGCATTGATATGAGAAATAATTCTGCAAATCATAATCTCAGAGGTGTCATTGGTGGATATGGGACTAGTTGGTTAAGTACATTTACCACGGGAATTTATATTGCAAGTTGTAAAGCACCACTAAAATAGCAGCGATAGGGACTATATTGTAGTACATTATACATTGCAGTTTTGGGTAGCTTGCCATTTTTTATATGGATAAGCAAAGTAAAATGTGATCCATTTTATTATTTATAAAATGCCAACATATGCAGTGCTGTTTAACGGTTAGCTGAAAAATTCAGGTAAGGGAGGTAAAGTAAAGCAAACGTGAGACGAAGGCCCTGTTCTGCTGAGCTTACTTTCTGTGTTAGATTCTATGAGAATTGTTGCTCCTTCCTAATATCTCAATATCAGTGGGGGGAAAAAATGTTAGTTCCATATGATTGTAAGTGGCTGCATGTGAGTTTTGACAGCACTGGATAAGTTTGTCCTTTCTCTCATTCCATAGCTTCTGTGACTTGATTTTAAACTAAAAAAAATAAAATAAAAAACTGGAGAAAACCACTCCATAAGGTGTGCACACCAGAGTTCAACTGAAAAAAACCCTCCAAAGCAGTCAATAAATTGTAAATAAAGAATAATATGTTGTCCACTACAGCCTCAGATGAAATGTAGTTATCTGGTTAAAAAAAGGTAACTTTTGGACCATTTTATATTTATTAATCATTGAAACCAGCAAGCACACTATACCGTGATAGTATAAACCTGCCAGGTTTGGGAGCCAGTGTACAAAAGGGCAACTATCCCCTTTATAATGGTACATTTATAGCATTGTAAAACACATTTGTGTTTTAACTGTTTCTTCAGGAAATCCCTTAGACCTTGCAAAGAAGAGCAGTTGATTTTAACGAGTTGCTGTCACATTATACCACGATAATAGCAGCCCTTCGTAGCGGTTACTGAGGTACTTTTTACTGAACCAAAATCATAGTACATTGTTACTCGTTTTAAAGAGCTGTGTTTTTCCAAAATCCTACACTTGAAGTCCAGAATAATGTAATAATGTAAGTGGTGCTGTTTACAAAATTCAAGGCAAAAAAACAAGTTTTATTAGTTGCTTTATATTATCACCTTTGCAAATGTGGTTCTAACTACCATAACAAAAAAAAAAAAAAAAACACACACACAACCTGGTGTTTGCCTTTCTTTTGGTTATTGCTTCCCAAGCACTGCCAAGCCTCAATAGCAAGCCAGAAACCAACCTCATGCTGATGATTTGCATTAACAACGAAACAGCTGTCCATGAGTGGTTCACTGGCTTTGCATCTTTTCCTAAGTTGTGTTTCAAAGCTGTTGTATTCAGCAAACACAGACTCAAAGGAATCCATGTTTAAAATAGAATGAGGCAAAAATGTGATTCTTTGTTGAACTAATTTGTATATGCCCACCCAGAATCCTTTGCGGTAGTAACATCACTGCACATTTGTGATTTCTGAGGGCTTATGGCTTGACTGGTGTGCATATTTTTTGTTTAACATTGTATTAACTATCCACAGACTTCAGGTGGAAGGGGTTTTCAATCACAACTTTTCCCCACCATTTTTTTTTATCAATTCATATTTATATAATCCACATGATTTATATAGATCATATGGACATTCTACTTGATGTCCTTTGTGGTCTTGGAATATGTCACCTCTTCCAAAAATCAATTCAGACTAATTAAATAGTGCTCAAGCTGAATAATTATGATTATTGTGCATGAATATCTACTGGAAATTTTACAGAAGCTTCCATAGATCCATGTTTTGTAATCTAGTGTATTCACAGGCCTGGGTACAAAAGAATAGGAAGGCACCAGTGAAGAAAGACAGAAATATATTTCATCCCCTTCTCCTAGGAGGCTGCTTGAGAGCAAACATATCCTATGCAAAACCCTTCCAGGTGACACGTCCACTTAAATGTCACAGGGGCGCACTGTTACTAAGATGTGAATGTTCTATTTTAAATCCGGATCATACCTTATTTTGGACATGGTTTCCTTAATATGTTAATTATTTTATATGCTAAAGTTTGAAAGTAATTTTTATTTGGCTAATTGGTTTTGTGTGAACAAAATGATTCCCCATTGCACAATTATACCTAATTAAAAATAAACACTAAACATCTTTAAGAGTTTGTTTTGGAGGGTGGTATAGCAAAATCACATTACTATGCTTTTTTATTTAATGTAATTAAGACATTAATTGCAGGGACACATCTTTTTTAATTTTCTTTGTCAACTCACCTAGGAAAAGCTTTGTTCCAGTTTAATTATTTACATAGTTACATTTCTTATGGTTTATGACAAATTCACAAAATAATAATAAAAAAAAAAAATAGAATGCTTGGCCGAAGTTTACCATTACTAGTTACCAAAGTTTAATTTTATTTATTTTTACAAGAAAAGTGCTTTACCTCTTATTTTGTGACATCTATTCCCCTATGCCTGGAATTGATTCATTGAGTGTTTTTTAAACTATTAAATGAAATGTCTGTAAACTAGAGACATGACCCATTTATAAGTAAATGGAGTGGGGTAGGGTCCCACAAAAAGCGATGTAGTCTCAGCCACACATTGAAAAGCCCAGACCAAAATTAGTTAATTAATTCCATTGAGTAAACAGAACTACATACCCGGGTTTCCACCTATAGATAAGTACATCAATAGTTTTACCTTGCCTATGTAAATCTTCTGCTATCCCTTGATCTGTGTAACCCTTGTGTGAAGGGTGAAGTACCCATGTACTTACCCTGCATCATTGCAAGGATGCTATCATGCTTGCACAGAAGTAGTTTCATAAGAAGAAGATGTAGGTACAATCATCCAAACGTGCTGGAGGATTATGCTTTTTCCCATGCACACCTCAGCCTAATAGAGGGTTACTGGAGAGTATGAAAACAACTGTCATCATCAACCCTAAGACGACAGTTCTTTAATTGGACTAAAATAAAGAAAAATTAAGATTTGTGATCAGTGCCCTTAAATATATGGCTATTTACACTCATTGGAAGGAAAAGTAAAGAGGATAGTTGTCTCTTGGCAAGGGTCTATTGTCCATTCATGATTTAAAAAGATCCGAACTTATATATGTAACAATACTTGCTACCCACTTATATCTTAAAATTCGCATCAGATGTGTATGCCTGTCAGCCAAGTGGTATGAACCATGGAGGCTTAGGAACTGTTACAGTGAGAAACAGTGGTAATCCTGTCAATGTTTGAGGTTCTCCTTTGGATTCAGGAAACATATTAACCGTGCTTTGAGTAAACCCAGGTTTATGTATTAATATTGCGGTATATCTTCACTCCAGAGCTGCTTGCTGAGATACTAAGCCGCTATATGCAGCAGGTAATATATCGTTCCTGCAGGTCTCTGGCTTGTTGAAATCTCTACTAAGGACAGCCAGACTGGGTGTCGTTTTACTTGCCTTGACTAAACAGGTTAGCTGGATCTAGTTATGAAGCCTCCTGCAGTCTTAGCTCTATTAATCCAATGATGCTTACTATTGTATTATAGTAGAAAGCTTTGCCTCATTGCTTTGAATGCACGTGGGTTTAGGGCGCCTTCCTCAAGCACTCACACAGTTAAAAGATTAAGAGCTGTGTCTTTGCTAGTTGGTAACAAAGCCCAGTGTGGTCCCTTTTAATGCTCCCCAGTGCATGCTTTTTCTAACGCTACACCTTAATTTTTCACTCAGTCCCAGAGGCAGCTCTTGTGCTTTTCTTCCTGCCTTAGTCAGTCATTGTTTAGCCGGGCTGCGATTGGTTCAACGTTGCCTGAGATATGGTGCTGCTCACTTAGCAACAGTGAGATGGAGAAGGCATGGCAATAGTGATGTCCCGAACAGTTCACCGGGAACTGTTCACCGGCGAACATAGCTTGTTCGTGGCGAACGCGGCGGGCGAACATATGCAATGTTCGGTCCGCCCCCTATTCGCCATGGAGGTGGGAGGGTCTGGGAGGGAGGGTCTGCTGCTGATTGTCTGGAATGTGTCTGCTGACTGTGAGGTACAGGGTCAAAGTTTACTCAGTGATGACGAATAGGGGGCGGACCGACCATCGCATATGTTCGCCCGCCGCGTTCGCCGCGAACAAGCTATGTTCCCGGCGAACTGTTCGGGACATCACTACACGGCAATGCCACCTGCCTTAGCTGACACACGAGTACAGCTCTACAGATCTCTGGACACACACAGACATCTCGTTCTCTCATTAACTGTGTGAGCACTGATTCTCCAGCCTGTTCTTTATTAACAGAGCAGTCTTCATGTGTTTAAAACATTTTTTTTTTTAAATTCCACTTACAGTACATTTCCTGAGGAGTTTGTAATTATTTAAAAGTTACATTTCACAAAGGACTATGGAAGGCATTTCTTTGAGCTGTCAGCTGATTAGATGGAGGGATTGGGGTGGGGGGCAAAAAAAAATAGTAGGGACAGAGACAGACTGACCACCTTCTGGACCCCCAGATAGAATTCTATCCTCGGTCTTTTGAAGGTCAAATATGCATTTATTAAGTAAATGTTAAATGTATAGCTTTCATATAACAATGTATATTCCTTTGGCTGTGTACGGTGTGTAGCATTGTCTGTGTGGATGCAGTGCCAGTCTAGTGCAGAGCTTTTGTGCATCATTTCAAGTATGCATTTGAGTAGTGAAAATGTGCGGGTAATGCAATATATTTTTGTCTATTGCAAATATAGTAAGGCAATTATGTATTAGTATTTGATTTAATATTATTATTCTTTGTGTCAAAGTAAGGATATGTATGTGCGTAATATTATAGTGTGTTTGTTCGTCCTAAAGTACGATTTGTGTACTGTCGAAGTATAACATGCAGAGATTTATTTGCATATAACATAAGAGTATTAATGCAGTGTTCTGCAAGTGCATAATGCAAATGTGTGTGAATTCAGGTTTGTATTCGTATGTAATGTTGATGTGTGAATGAATACAAGGGTGTATTTATGTAGAGCATTTGTGAATGCAGGCCTCTTTTTTTTTTTTGAGTGCCTATTTATGTGAATACAGTGGAGTGTTGGTGTATGCATGTCTATTTATTAGTGTGGAGAGTATGTGTGTGGTTGGAGGAGTGTTTTTGAGCAGGTTGTGTGAATGGAGGACTTTATTTCTGAGGAGTGTCAGTTTGAGTGTGAATGCAAGGGTGTATGTGTATTGAGTGATCAGTCTGCTCTGGGTAGAGATTTGAACCTTGTTAATATGTGGGGGGGGGGGGGGGGGTTGTGGGCTATGTTACCTATTAACAATTTAACTACAAAATATAGAACTCCATAGAAGGCCGATGCTTGTTCGGGAAACTCATAATCCTACGGCTGATTTTAAACGTGTACAAAACCCAGATGTGATGCTTGAAGTTCACATCATTATTGATCCAGAGTTAAGTGAACCAGGAGAAATGAAGACATTGATGCATGAAGTGTGTTAATGTTTGGTAATAGAGAGAGTGAAATACAGACAGACTGTAAGAAGCATTCAGACTGTTTCAGTTCCCTATCAAGAATGTATCATTTGTAGGTTTCCGAGAAAAGACAGATATATCTGAAAAATCATAGGAAATACAGATTATCAGCTGTATATTGGAATTACAAATGTATTTGTGTTAAAGGGATACTGTAGTGCCAGGAATACAAAGCTGTATTATCGATTCCTCTGCCTCCCCCCTCCCTCCCGCTTGTCTTACCCGGTAAATAAAGGGTTACAAAAAGTTTATTTACTTACCAGATCCGTGCACCGATGTCCCTCGGTGCTGGGTCAAAGCTCCGCCCCCTCCTCCGTCCCACGGTCTCCCCATAGGAAAGTATTGAATCAAGCAGAGCATAAGGACGTGCAGCATCAGATAACGGACCAGTCTGTTTGGTTTCCGGATCCCTCTAGTGGCTGTCTGGTAGACAGCCACTAAGGGCAGACTTAGAGCTGCAATGTAAACATTACAGTTCTCTGTAACTGCAATATTTTACATTGCAGCACTAGGTGCAAAAGGACACAGCACCCAGACCACTTCAATGAGCTGAAGTGGTCTGGGTGCCTACAGTGTCCCTTTAAGTGTATGCTGACCCACAATACACAAATACCCCATAAATACCTTCTGACCCCACGATTTCCCTCCACCACTTCCCAATACTACTACAAATAAGGTAGACTACTATTTTAGTTGGATAGGTATTAGGCCATAGCTCTAATGTAACTCCATTACCAGAAACAACACAAACAAAAAACAACTTGTGAAAACTGGAAGAAGGTGGCTTTCCTTAAACTTTACTTTTTTTTAACCTTTTTTTGAACCGGTGCATTCGCAAGCATCCTCTGTGCTCTCCAAGCCAAAGTAGGCAAGTCTTCCTTTTTCTAACTATTATCTGGCATAGAGCAGTCATATCTTCTTTGATTGTTGGAAATTACCCTACTTTCATCTCCACAATTTAAACTCCATTGTGGTCAACAAGAACTCAACTGCTGAGCTGTGTGTGTGTTAGTGGCAGCCCTGTTAACTGGCTATGTAACAGGAAATGTTTACTACAGTAATCTTGCTTCAGACAAAGACTGAGCAAATGTGTATGCTTCTGATGTTAAAACATAGTCAAGGAGCAAAAGGGGCGGTGCCATTTTATTTGATCTGTGCCGATTGCTTGGAAACCCACCAGTCAGAAAAACGGATGGTGCCATGTTCTGCCGTTTCTTTTAAGGGCCACATAAAAGTAAGCAGAACTGATTCATTTGAACTGTGCATCCGAGAATACCTGAAATAATTATTTATAATGATTAGCTTTGTTATACCATTGAATAAGTGAATGTTGCAACATAGAAAGACATGCAGGAGAGTGAGGTTAGAAAGAATCTTAATTTGTTTTGTGTCACACTTTATCTAAGGCCATGATGCTCAGCAGGATTTGTGAATACAGTTACAGTACCTTGGTTAGCAATTGCTGTTGTATAATGTTAAAGTGGTACATGATGCTACATCCACATGTTGTTAACACGATATAGAACGTTACCTTCAATGTTTTTTTGCGACAAAATAATACATTGTTGAGAATGTACAGGTTGGATTTCTTCTATCTATTTACATGCTTGGCTTTCACTCATAAACTTCAATATAATCCACCTGTCAGGAAATCAGTCATCAGGTGGAAAGCTTTTAGGTGGAGTGCATGATGACTAAAGCATTGCCCTGGATGGAGCCGCTTTCTTATATATATATATATATATTTCTTTATTATGGCGTCCTGGCTGTAACATCATATTATTTGCTCAGCACGTAGAATTAACAATGCAAATTGAGTCTAAATCCAGTTGATACATAATGGCATGGATATGGGGTGGTAGGAGCACAATGGCACGTGCTCACCCCGAGTATCTATCTTCTTGCTGGGGTTTGCAGCATTTTTGTTATGAATAAAGCGTGGCAAAGTGGCTAGCCGGAAATAGAATTCTGGGAGTGATTATGCTCTGGCAGGACTCTTTAGTTAGGCGCCAGTGATGGGAGTGCCAATAGAGGGCGACAATATGATGATATTATATTAACACACGCCGCACTCGGCGCTGACAGAATCCTAACAGAGTGGGATATTTCTTAGAACTCTAACTCCTATGGCACTTGGTCATTGACCACAAGGAAAGCGGAGGAGTGTAGTGACAGGAGTTGGGGGAAGTGTGAGTTTAAGCAGATAGATGCAACTGGGCAAGGAGGTGTGATTAAAGGGAAACACTTGAATTAAAGGGACGCTCAAGGCACTAAAACAATTTTATCTAAATGACGTTTTTATGGTGCCAGGAGGCCCTGAGAGGTCTTACCTCAAGGGCTTAAACTGTTCTTGAGTGGTTTAACCCCAAAGTTGCCTCCAGCGACGATCTCCACTCCCACCCAGGCGGCATTCTGCTTCTGAAATGTCAGTTTCAGGAAGCCCGGAGTGCCAATGGGCAGGGTCGCCACTGATTGGCCGAGAACGGTTTAACCCTGTGAGGTCAGTGTGCCTCCTGGCACCATAGCAACTTTATGTAAATTAAGTTGTTTTGCTGCCTGGAGTGTCCCTTTAATTCAAGTGTCTCCCTTTAATCACACCTCCTTGCCCAGTTGCATCTATCTGCTTAAACAAAGACTTCCCCCAATTCCTGTCCTTTAATTGGTGGGTATGAAAGACCTGATTATATGGGATAAGCAAACATAGTTAAAATGAATGTTTTGTCAATTCCCCTTTAAGCTGGTGTTCATAGCTACTGATGCAAAGCCACATTTAGATGAAATAAGTGAATCAAAAGAGGAGAATGTTTTACATACTGGGTATTATATTGTTTGTATTCATATACTTTGTGCCCTGTGGCAGGGCTGCTTTGGCTGGCTTCTAGTTGGCTCATATAGATTGCTGTCAGCCTCAAGCATCATCTGCTGAGTGACAGAATTGGGGCCCCAGCACTAAGGCGACCAGGGGCAACTTCTCCTTTTTGATGAATCATTACTGAGCTCCAGGTTTTCTGTTCCCACTACTGGAATAAGTTAACTCACTGAAGAGATGGTCATATGAATTCCACGTGGATCAATGCTGGTTTTGTTGGTTCAGGCTGGTGATTTTTTTTTTCCAAGTGCATATAGATGTCTTCACCAGCACTTGTGTGGGGGTGTGCGCATGCTAAGTGGTCAAAGTTCAATACAATTAAAGGTTCACTAGAAGCAAAAGAACCACTACTACTTAATGAAGTGATTATGGTGCTAAAACAAGAGAGTTCAAGCAGTTTGACACAATCAGTGGAATTCCCTGGCACCGTGATACCACACCCTCTCCTGAGCATGCCGTTATGATCGAGTTCATTGTATATATATATATATATATATATATATATATATATATATATATTGTGTATAATTCTGATCAATTCCTCTTGGACTCCTGCTCATACCACCTTTAACTGCACATTGCAATGTGTTCTCACTCTTAACTCCATAACCTTGAATACATAACTTACACCAGTACCACTGCAATAAGCTTTAATGGATAGGGCGCTTGGAGTGTCATTTTCAAACATGGCGGCTGCACCAGTGGAATTATTCTAAACTGAAGGTGCTTTAAAGGCAAAGCTAAATGGTTGCTCTAGTTCTGGTGGTGTACCTTTTTAGTCACTTCTGAGATGCACAAAGTATTCCTCATACAGTAGAAAGGAGAGCGTAATACAAATGAAACTGGAATGAATAGTTCTTAAATTATTTAAGTGGAAAGTCTTCCGCGTAATTTTGTGCTCATTAAGGATACATCTGATTACGATGTTTAGGTGTCCGTCACTTTTTGTAGCTGTATTAGTTCTCATACAATACTGTGTCTATCTGACAGAGTGCACAGTGAGATACAACTCCATTGTAACATGATAATTGGAATTTAAAACCACCATGATAAATGGAAATTGTAAGTGAATACAGTACTTGACTTCATGGAATCAAATCATGCAGCGCAGTTCCATACTGAACCCAAACAGCTGCTTACTGTCAGTATGCCTACAGCATGGGCCTACCATGAGAAGAAGGGGACTAGCTAGATACTAGATTGCATTTCATGTTTCACCTTTATATTGTACCCTTTAAAAGAACACTCCAGGCACTATAATGACTTCATTTTAATAAAGTTGTAATGGTGTCTGGAGGTCCTGGGTGCTCTTTTATCCTAAGGGTTTAGACTGTTTATGAACTCTTCCAGCCCAGCTTTAATTCCAGAGTATCATTGGCCTCGCTTTGAGAAAATGCATTAGAAACATACTTGGGTAAATGAATCGTAAATGGTTTGATCAAGGTATAACAGTGCCCTGGACATCCGGACACCATAACCGTTTAATTAAGATGAAGTTGTTATTGTGCTTGACGTGTTTCTTTATAGATCAAACGATATACATCTCTTTCTCCTCGTCAGCGAACATAGACTCCTGGACCAACCACTGCTCATGCAGCCACCCTGTCCAAAATTATGCAGTTATAATCTGACAATCCCTTGTATGTGAATGCACACAAGGTGTTATGCATGCACCCAACAGTTCTGAATCTGGAAACCGTCCCAATTTCAGGCTCCTGTCCTGGATTGTTTTTTCTGGTATCCCAAGTCTGAGGACACCAGAGAGCTGTCCTCACTAGCCTTAATTACACACACACACTTGCACTGTGTGTCTGCCGGGCATAAGGACCATGCACAGTGCCCTGTCTTCCCTTAGAGCCGCCTGCTATCAGACTTGCATGCATCTGCTCCATGGTGACATTCCACCATTCCCTGCACCGACAACATCTTTGCCTGTTCAGGCCGGTCAGTGGTACTAGTATACAATAGAGGTAAATACTTTTTTCTCTGTACAAATATGTATTGCTGGAGCATATGTCATTACATTATGAAGTGAGCAAAAAAAAGGCTATCAGGTTTTAAGTAGGTGTAGGTTTTAGGTAGGTGCAACTAGGGATCGACCTATTTATCAGTCTGACCGATATTAACGGGCGATATTCTGTATTTTCGGCAATATCGGTGTTGGTCTATAGAGATACCGATATTGCCGATAATGCAAACCAGGACCGCCCGGCCCATGACAAGCCCGGCAGTCCTGGAGGGCCGCAGCAAGCTCTTACCTTCCCAGCAGCTCCCCTGTTTAAATCTCGCGAGTCCCGCAATTTAGACAGGGGAGCTGATGGGAAGGTAAGTAAGAACTTGCTGCGGGCCCCCACTGCACAGTCTATGCCACGGGACCACCAGGGAATGCCATACCCCACTCCCTGGCCTGAAAGTTCACAGATTATCGGTATCGGCTCTAAAAAAAAAATCAATAACTAACAATGCAGTGAAGAAAGTATTAAAAATGTGATGTATAAATATATATATATATATATACATATATGTTGGCTGGTAAAAAAAATACTTGTATGGTCTTTGGGTGCTTGTTATATTTAAAGAGCATACATATAATTCAATCTTTTTAATACAAGCACTTTCCAAGCTAAAAAATACTAAAACACTAGAAAGTGGATTTTGTGGTGTCATGGAAAGAATGTATAACATTTATTTAAATAAAGGACTCATTGCTAGGAGGTCTTAAGACAAAACTAATTTTCTCCTAACGTGAGAAACGAAACAAGTTTAAAAAAGGTATGTATCCATAAAAAAATATATATAATTCAGCAACATATGACATAAATATTTTCTTACAGTCGTTCCTGAAAAGTTTGGAGTATTCTTTGAAAAAGCACAAATATTATGACAAACTGTGAAGAGAGTAAAAAAAAAAAAAAACCTCGAAAATATTCAAATATCAAACTTCTTATATTTTCTAAAATGTTCTGCAGCAATGTTTAGCGTTGTTTAAGAATATGTTTTTTCAGAGTGTAAGCAAATAAAATATAGCTTGGTTGCTACATCTAAGTGCTGCTTAAAAGTGTGTGATTGGAGATTTTCTGGAGAGTTTTACAGAATCTTCAACAGTCTAAGATTTTGCCAAGAGTTTTCCATATTACTGTTACAGGTAAGATTCATCTATAGGAAAAGGTTACTGATTGCACAGGGTCTGATTTCCTGTTGGTTATTGGTAAGGCATTTGATTTGATTAGCTAGGTGCTTGCTATTGATTGTTAGTTAATCAGCTATTGTTTGCAAATAAGCATAGGCCTACCCAGGTGTTAAACATTCCTAGTGGGTGGTGCTTTTAAGAGTTATATAAGGGTTGTGGTCATTAGCTTGGCTAAGATAGCTTGGTTGCTACTTCTAAGCGTGTAATTGGAGATAAACTGGAGATTATCTGAGGTATACATGAGGACAAAAAAATGACATTTAAAAAAAATTAAGGTTTGTTTTTAAATGATTCACCTCATTAAAATGGCAGACTTAGTTCAGTGTAATAGTTGTTATGCATTTGTTTCACGTTCCACTTTTTGGAGATTTGGATGATGTATAATCTGTAGACAGTTCTCTATATTGCGGTCAGGAGATTGTATTTTTGAAGTCTGAGATTTGTAAATTATCTGGTAAACAAACTCAGGCTGGAACTGTTTCAAAGCCACTGCCGCAGAGACGTACTAGGAATGGCAGATTACTGTAGAAAATGGTAGACTTAGAGTTGTGGATAAAAGGCATTTTGCACAGTCTGTTGTTCTACATAATTCATTTTCCGCACTTTCAGAGTGTAATGGTATTATGGAGACAGGTTCAGGCACCAAGTGTAGTGGTGTTATGGAGACAAGATCAGGCACTGAGGGTAGTGGTGGTGTTGAGACAGGCTCAGGCACTGAGGGTAGTGGTGTTGTGGAGACCTTCTCAGGCACCGAGTGTAGTGGTATTATGGAGATAGGCTTGGAGACTATGGTGAGGTCTAATGGAAAGCAGTTGTTGTTGGGGGATCCTGTCATAAGAGGTGTGGAGCTGGGCAAAAAAGTGATACAACATCAATCCAATTGCCCCTCAAAAGAAGGACAGAAGGTGCCTGTAGCAAGTGTGTTAAAAAATGATAAGCTTAGTGACATGTCTACAAATGCTCGCAGTTTAGGGAATAAGATCCATGAACTTGTGGCAATAATGGCAACTGATAATGTAGATTTAGTCGCTGTTACTGAGACATGGTATAAGGTGAAAAATGACTGGGACATAGCAATACCAGGGTACTCTTTATATAGAAAAGACAGGGAAGGAACGAAAGGGGGAGGGGTACCCCAATATGTGAAGTATAACCTAAAATCTAGCCTAATAAAAGTTAGTTAAGCGAACATAGAGTCCGTTTGGATTACATTAGAATTTGGTAATCACACAGTAACTCGTGTAGGTGTGATTTATAGGCCCCTAGGACAAATAGAAGAGTTGGGTAATCTACTAGTTGAGGAAATAACTAAAATTACAATGAAGGGGGAAGTTATCATCAGGGGTGACTTTAATCTTCCTGATGTGAACTGGAAAAACAAAATAGCTGCTTGTGCAAGGAGCACACATTTTCTAAACTCCCTACTGGGATTGTCTCTAAAACAAGTCGTTGAGGAGCCAACTTGTAAAGAGGCCATACAATATTTTGTGTTAACAAATGGAGATTTGGTATCAGATATTACTGTAGGTGAAAGTTTAGGATCCAGTGATAATCAGTCAGTGTGGTTTAATATAAGAACAGTGACTGAGTCACACCACACAAAAACAAACATTTTAGACTTTAGAAAAACAGACTTCTCTAAAATTAGACAATGTGTAAAGGAGTCATTATCAGACTGGAGTAATTTAAATGTAGTCCAATAGAAATGGGATTATTTAAAAGTTGCACTGCTGAAAGCAACACAACATTGCATTAGGCTTGTCAGTAAAAGCAAAAAATTCAAGAAACCATTGTGGTACTCCACAGATGTGGCCAAAATAGTAAAAAACTAAAGGTTAGCATTTAGCAATTATAAAAAACCCAAGGTGAGGAAGATAGACAGATCTATACAATTAGGCAGAAAGAGGCTAAGCAAGTTATAAGAGCTTCCAAATTACACACAGAAGAGAAAATAGCACAGTCAGTAAAAAAGGGGACAAAACATTTTTTAGATACATAAATGAGAAAAGAAAAGTAAAACAAGGATTAGTTAGATTAAAAACAAAAGAAGGGAGGTAGGTAGAAGAGCAGAAAGGTCTAGCTGACTGCCTCAATGAATATTTCTGTTCAGTATTTACAGATGAAAATGAAGGAAAGGGGCCTCAGTTTGGAAAAAGGACAAATTTGTCATTTGTTACATATGAGTTTACAGAGGAAGAGGTTCTAGTTCAACTGTCAAAAGTAAAGACAAATAAGTCAATGGGACCTGATGGAATACACCCAAAGTTATTAAAAGAGCTTTCTGGTGTACTAGCAAAGCCATTAACAGATTTATTTAACCAATCATTGATAAAAGGAGTAGTCACAGAAGATTGGAAGTTAGTTAATGTTGTGCCCATTCACAAGAAAGGTAGTAGGGAGGAGTCGGGCAACTATAGGCCAGTAAGCCTTACTTCAGTAGTGGGGAAAGTAATGGAAACCATGTTAAAGGATAGGATTGTTGAACATTTAAAATCACATGGATTTCAAGATCAGAGACAACATGGGTTTACTTCAGGGAGATCATGCCAAACTAATCTTATTGATTTTGTTTGATTGGGTAACTAAAATAATAGATCCGAGTGGTGCAGTAGACATTGCTTACCTAGCTCTCAGTAAGGCTTCTGACACTGTTGCACATAGAAGGCTTATCAATAAACTGCAATCTTTAAGTTTGGATTCCAATATTGTTGAATGGTTAAGGCAGTGGCTGAGTGACATGCAACAGAGGGTTGTAGTCAAGGGGTACCTCAGGGATCTGTACTTGGACCCATTTTCTTTAAATTTGTATTAGTGATATTGCAGAAGATCTTGATGGTAAGGTATGTCTTTTTGCTGATGATACTAAGATATATAACAGGGCTGATGTTCCAGGAGGGATAAGCCAAATGGCAAATGATTTAGGAAAGCTAGAAAAATGGTCAGAGTTGTGGCAACTGACATTTAATGTGGATAAGTGCAAGATAATGCATCTTGGACGTAAAAACCCAAGGGCAGAGTACAGAATATTTGATAGTCCTAACCTCAAAATCTGAGGAAAGGGATTTAGGGGTAATTATTTCTGATGACTTAAAGGTAGGCAGACAATGTAATAGAGCAGCAGGAAATGCTAGCAGAATGCTTGGTTGTATAGGTAGAGGTATTTGCAGTAGAAAGAGGGAAGTGCTTATGCCATTGTACAGAACACTGGTGAGACCTCACTTGGAGTATTGTACGCAGCACTGGAGACCGTATCTCCAGAAGGATATTGATACCTTAGAGAGAGTTCAGAGAAGGGCTACTAAACTGGTTCATGGATTGCAGAATAAAACTTACCAGGAAAGGTTAAAGGAACTTAACATGTATAGCTTGGAGGAAAGACTAGACAGGGGGGATATGATAGAAACATTTAAATACATAAAGGGAATCAACACCGTAAAGGAGGAGACCATATTTAAAACAAGAAGACATAGTCTTAAATTAGAGGGGCAAAGGTTTAAAAATAATATCAGGAAGTATTACTTTACTGAGAGGGTAGTGGATGCATGGAATAGCCTTCCATCTGACGTGGTAGAGGTTAACACAGTAAAGGAGTTTAAGCATGCATGGGATAGGCATAAGGCTATCCTATCTATAAGATAGGGCCAGGGACTAATGCGAGTATTTAGAAAATTGGGCAGACTAGATGGGCCGAATGGTTCTTATCTCTCACTTTCTTTGTTTCTATGTTTCTAAAAAGCTAATCAGGGAATGGAAGTATAGTTATAGTTGATTGAGAGTTACCCTTCTGATATTACTGTGGTCCGAATGTTTGCCTGCTTGCGCTGAAAACAGATGTGGGTTTCACCCAAAGCACATACAATATTCATCCCACAGAAACTTAAAGGAACACTTTTAGTCACCTAAATTACTTTAGCTAAATAAAGCAGTTTTAGTGTATAGATCATTCCCCTGCAATTTCAATGCTCAATTCACTGTCATTTAGGAGTTAAATCACTTTGTTTCTGTTTATGCAGCCCTAGTCACACCTCCCCTGGCTATGATTGACAGAGCCTGCATGAAAAAAAAAAAACTGGTTTCACTTTCAAACAGATGTAATTCACCTTAAATAATTGTATCTCAATCTCTAAATTGAACTTTAATCACATACAGGAGGCTCTTGCAGGGTCTAGCAAGCTATTAACATAGCAGGGGATAAGAAAATCTTAATTAAACCTGTGCTAGAGCGTCGCTGTGTGAGGACCTCCAGCTTTGCTCAAAACCCCATAGGAAAGCATTGAAATTATTTTTCAATGCTTTCCTATGGGGAGATGTAATGAGCATGCGCGGCATTTCCGCGCATGCGCATTAGGTCTCCTCGGCCGGTGGGCGAGATCAGTCTCTCCCACCGGCCGACGCAATCACAAGGAGGAGCGTCGCGGAGGAGGACACAGTGGCGAGGGACATCGCCGCTGCCTCAGGTAAGTCACTGAAGGGGTTTTCACCCCTTCAGTAACCGGGGATTGGTGGGTGGGAGGGAGAGGGACCCTCCAGTGCCAGAAAAACGGATAGTTTTTCTGGCACTGGAGTTTCCCTTTAACTCCTAAATGGCAGAGGATTGAGCAGTGAGGCTGCAGGGGCATGTTCTATACACCAAAACTGCTTCATTAAGCTAAAGTTGTTCAGGTGACTATAGTGTCCCTTTAAATAATACTTTGTAGACACAAAATGTACATCTATTTAGCATCTTTGTGTATGTTTTGTACTTCACTTATATGCACTTAGACACCTGGGATAATTAAGCACTATTAGAGTAGATGGTCCTAAAAAAACTGTATTTGGGGCGTTGCTTGAGCTTGGATACAATTGCCACTTGAGCTCTCTGCTGCCAGATGGCTCAAAATAAATGTTGACTTTTCAGCTCAGCAGCCTATCAATATTATTATTATTGCCATTTATATAGTGCCAACAGACTCCGTAGCGCTTTACAATATTATGAGAGGGGGGATTTAACTATAAATAAGACAATTATAAGAAAACTTACAGGAACAATAGGTTGAAGAGGACTCTTCTCAACCGAGCTTACAGTCTAAAGGAGGTAGGATATAAAACACATTAGGACAGGAAATAGCAATCAAATAAGGTGAGAGTGAAGCAGGACTGGAGGAGAGGGTAAAGTGCCGGCCTATAGGAGAGAGCAAGAGACAGGTGTGTAAGGTAGAGGTTACTCTCGGAGGCCATAAGCTTTCACAAAGAGACGGGTTTTAAGGCACTTTTTAAAGGATTGAAGACTAGGGGAGAGTCTGATGGGGGTAGGCAGGCTATTCCATAGGAAAAGAGCCAACCGCAAGAAGTCCTGCAACCGTGAGTTGGACGTACGGGTGCAAGCAGCGGTCAGGAGGTGGTCACGGGCAGAGCGCAGGGAACAAGGAGGGGCATACCTATGGATCTGTGAAGAGATATAAGAGGGGCTAGAATTGTTCAGTGCTTTATATGTATGTGTTAGCACTTTGAATTGACTCCTATAGGATACAGGAAGCCAATGGAAGGATTGACAGAAGGGTGAGGTGTGAGAGGACCGACTAGAGAGGAAAATCAGCCTGGCGGCGGCATTCATTACAGACTGTAGCAGGGCGATATGGCTTTTTGGAAGACCAATCAGGAGAGGGTTACAATAATCCATGAGGGAAATTACTAGAGCATGGACAAGTTCCATGGTAGCATCTTTTTTAAGAAAGGGGCAGATGTGGGCTATGTTTTTAAGTTGGAATCTACAGGATTTGGCCACAAATGGGATGTGAGGCTCAAAGGTGAGGACAGAGTCAAGTATGACGCCAAAACAGCGTGCTTGCAAGGATGGACTTATGTGGATACCACTTACTTGAAGGGAGAACGAGAGTGGAGGATCAAAGACCAGGAGGAAAGACCAGGAGTTCAGTTTTAGAGAGATTGAGTTTCAGAAAGCAGGAGGACATCCAGTCAGAGATGGAAGAAAGGCAAGCAGTGACACGTTGCATGGTCAATATGGGGGCACCCCTCTGCAATACAGGTGCCCACGAGCCCTGACATCTGAGAGGAGCACCTTTACCTACTCTCTGTGGCAATGTTTGATGACACTGATTGACCTTGCCTTCTTCCTCCCCGCAGTCCAAACAAGGGAGTAACTTTAACCCTGCCACACCTCCTGAATATTTGGATTGGGCTTCTCTCTTGCAAAATAGATCAGGGCTGACATGCGAGGCACACAAAAGTATCACATCTTGAAGCAGACTGTGACAACCTGCTAGCAGCACAGACTACTACAACAGACACCTTGCTTCTCCAAACTTCCTAATTCTCCAAACTTCCTAATCATGGCCCTCCATATTGAGGACTTGGATAACAGAGGCCACTGGCACAATATTCGCTAGAAGGCCTTCCAGAAAATTAGTAATCCCCTGCCCATCTTGAACCATAATGAGGATGGGGGTCATAGGTTTTGTTACGTACACAGGGCCCTGATCTTAGAGGCCTCCCGGAGGCACCTTTACCACGTGATGTGATCTGCTGCCTTGTTAATTTTTGGATTAATGAGGATATTCTTTGTTAAGCTAGGTGCCCTACAACTTCCCTTTCAATAGGCTATCAACTAGCTTCCTCCAGAACTGTCCCCTGCCACCTGGTCGTGCATGAGTGCTCTCATGCTGTTCACCAGGGTCATTTAAACTAACCATTTTAAATACAGCTGGCACTTCCCCCACTGGACTCATGGTGCAGACATCTAATGGCCTCTTCTTGTTAAGAGAGCAGGCAGACTTGGACACACTATCTCATGATCTCCAGCTACCACCGGTGGCACTACAGTGCTTCAGTCCTCGCTGCAGGGTCCTAGTGCCGTACACATAGCACAAGTGCATCTAATTATGCACTCATGCTCTGATTGTTGGGGACAGTTCCCTGGTGTCCCAAAAAGCAGGACACCAGGAACTAAAGAGGGACAGGACCCAAAAATCGGGGCAGCTGGTAGGCATGATGTAACCTTTTGTCCTTGAAAAAATTACTCTGACCAATAGCTTTTAATTTACGCCTTTATTTACCCACAGTTCTGTTGTACGGGTGCCCTGACATGGTTCTTGATATTCATGAGTGACCAACAATATACCTGACTCTGATTTCTGGTAATCCTAGACCTTGGCTTGCCTTATTGTTCAGTCTCACTTGTGTTATCCTTGACCTTGGCCTGTTCCTGACTGTGCCTTTCCTGTGTTTTCACAGATATCTCTACAAAATAGGTGTGTGAATATACAAGTGCAGCCTGTAAGTTGCTGTGCTGCTTTACCCCTGCAACAAAACCCTCGCCTCCCTTCATACAGTTGGAAAAGCTGGCAGGATCTGACATCAGCACGATCTCTACAATATGCAGAGACAGACAGTGTGCCTGACACATGATTTGACTGGCAAGGAGAAGCATTAGGGAATCTAGATTTTTTACAGTCTTTATTTTCAGTTTGAGCCCTCGTATACTTGGGGACGGAGGCAGACAGCAGACGTCTGCATCGCATATTTGCCATGTTGATAGAAAATAAGTTATTTTATTGTAGCACATGCTGAAAGACTAAAGGGTCTGTTTTCACATATGTAGCTGTGGCATCCTTTTTACTCTTTAGTGTGATCAAATGTTTACCATTTCAAGTATTTCAAGTATTTTCAAGTAATTCAGAGGCATTTTACCCTTTACGGACCGAAGACGGTTCAGGACAGTCATCGGAAACATCCCCTTGAGGACCGATGACGGTCCTGAACCGTTATGTTATTATTTACTTATCTGATCGCCACCGTTCCCCCGGCGGCGATCGGCGATGCTCTCGGTGTGGAGGCACTGCCTGACAGCCCAGGCAGTACCCCCTCGGCAAATTAGGACCACGTGGCCATGTGATTGCTCTAACAGAGTGGTCACATTGCCGCAATAGGTGTCCAAGTATCTGCCTGCAGGGGGACTGCCTGTGCTGATAGGCAGTCTTTCTGCATGTTAAAAAACAAACAAACAAAAAAAAAAAACACAACAACAAAAAGTAGTAAATGAATAAAAATAGAATTTATATATGTGTGTATGTGTATATATATTCATTCTCTCTCTCTCTCTCTCTCATTATTATAAAATACACTTATAATTAAATTATACACAAATATATATAACTATATATATATTGTGTGTGTATATATATATATTATAAAATACAAATAAGTAAATAAAAAATAAAAAAGTAAAAATTAATTTAAAAAATGAAATATGAAATTTTATTCTAACTGTATTTTGATATTAATATATATATTTATATCAAAATACACTTAGAATGAAATTATATATACATCTATGTATATATAAATAAATCAAAATAATACGAAATATATCCATATACAAAATTACATAAATATTTTCATAAATATACACGTAGACTTCAAATATTTAAATATGTATATATATTTAAATTCTATGTGTGTATTTATGTAATATTTTTTATATAATTAAGTAATTTTATTGATTGCAATTTGAGGGACCTGCCTGACAACCCAGGCCGAAAGTCCAGATAATATAATTTGCTAGCAGTGTATTTAACCCTGTAACTTTCTATGACACTCTATTACTGTACATGGGGGGTAATGTAATTGTAATAATAAATTTTACTATTTTGAAACTCTAATATTTGTGTTAAGCAAAGTCTCCCGAATATAACTGTATCCACCATGTACAGGTTTTATAGTGTTTTTGGAAGTTACAGGGTCAAATATAAGGCTCAAATTTTTTTACATTGAAAATTGCCAGCTCGGTTATGTTGCCTTTGAGAGCGTATGGTAGCCCAGTAAGGAGAATTACCCCCATGATGGCATACGTTTAGGTCACTGGCATTTTCCACAGCTTGCTTAATATAAGCACATGATGACATTCCAAGGTATTGCAAATGAGGTATGTTCAGTCTTTTTTAGTAGCCACTTAGTCACAAACATTGGCCAAAATTAGGGTTCATAATTGTTTTTTTGCATTTTTAACACACAAACAAATATAAATGCTAACTTTGGCCAGTGATTGTGACTAAGTGGCTACTAAAAGACTGAACATACCCCATATTGAATACCCTGGGTTTACAACTTTAAATAAAATATGTACATGTGAGGTGTGATTCAGAGATTTATGACAGATAACAGTGTTACAATGTCACTATTGATACATTTTAAATATATATATATATATATTTTTTTTTTAAAGTAAATTATATGACATGATACAAATAATGGTATGTAAAGAGAGCCCATTTTGACCTGAAAAACACAAGATATAACTTGTATGGGAACAGTAAATGAGAAAGAGAGGAAAATTACAGCTAAACACAAACACCATACAAATGTTAAAACAGCTCTGATCCTTAACGTACAACATGGCCAAAACAGTCCAGTCCTGAAGGGGTTAACATTTTTCATTCCCTTAATCATTTCTTATGGTGGAAAGCAAAATTTCACCTGCAACGGGATCCGACTGCTCTGGAAAGTGATGGGTTAAATAAAATACACCCAGCAATCTATATATTAAAAAAACATGCTTATACATGCTGAAAAGCCCATTTTCGGTCCTTCTTTTTTTTTTTTTAATACTTTAATTATGAGCAGGCTTCTTGAAAAATAGCTTTCAAAACATTTTAATTGATGCTATCCAGTTAATCACAGGCCCACGTTTTGGAAAATAATGTTTACAGGCAGCCAGGCTGTCGGTATTGCTTTGTGACTGTTAAACAACTATTCCTGGTCATGTTTTGGTGGGATGCTCTTAGAAATGCTTGTACTTCTCTTGTCTTTCTATTTAAGGGGGCAGGTTTTTATAAATGTGAAAGGAAGGACAAACTTCATATTCTCAATGTTCTGCAAATGTTTAGTGAGATACAAATTCACTTTCCTTTCATCATGACACATATAACAAATTAAGTGTTGTGATGACTATGATTACTTAGATATTATTTTTTTATTACCTATAAAGAACACAAAGTCAATTGGTAAGCAAGTGAATAGGCTGGTGCGTGCTGCATGCTTCAATGCTACCTAGGGGACCTCTAAGTTATATATAACCCAACTGGTTCTCCTGGTACCACCAATGCAAGTGTAGCATCAGGTAAATTATCAGGATGCACTTGTGCTGTTGTTTAAATGGTAAAAAAAAAAAACAGCCAGTCTGATCAACTGCTCTGCAAACAATGGGATGACAGGCCTGCCGTTTATATATTGGGCTGGCAAAATAGATTAAACATCACTTCCTCCTCCTGAAAGACAGCATTTGCTAATGGATGGTAGCTGACAAATCGTAAGGGGCTTCATATTTATAGTGTTTGCATTCATAAAAACAGAGAGCGGTACAGTGAGATTACAAGTCCATACTATACAAACAAATGAATAAATATCAAGTAGTATTATTTTAATTTGTCATTTTTCTAACCGCTGTGTGAATGTAATTTAGAGAGAATTTTCTGATCTATATAGAGGTGGCCAAATAGTAGATCTACGGCTGTTGCAAAACTACAGCTCCCATGAAGCTCTGCCTGCCCTACAGCACCAGTTCCACCACAGCTGGGGATCAAACCCATGCATGCGGTGCCAATATGGAAAATCAAAGTCAAAGGAGGGGGAGGTTGGTGTTGCACCTTAAATATATTCAGTTGCAGTATAAGAAGGAGCTACATTATAGCTCCACAAAGTGTAAGTGCACCCTTTTCTCCTGATTTTCCCAGTGGCTAAAACATAGTACGCTATCAGATTTCTGTCTTCTGCCATTCACATCTTTTCATATACTACAACTAAGGGCATTTAAGGTGCTACAACCACCTTCCACTCCACTGTATTTCTATCAACTGGAGATGAGAGAGCCAAACTATATCAGTATACTCTGAGCACTTCACTTACCATTCTTTGCATTTATTTCTCAAAGTCAGTGCTGGACTGACTTGAATAGGAAGATACTAGTAAAATAGCGTTCAGTCCCTGCTCTCCATGGAAGTAATACGTTTCGGTCACTGGCATTTTCCACAGCTTGCTTAATATAAGGACATGATGACATCACAAGTGTCTGGACACCGTGGGCTTTGTAATCCCAAACTGCCAGGGCAGTCAGTATATATTTAGTAAGTAAACAGCAGACAGAAGCCATTGTTGTTTGTCAATTGTTTCACTACACCACAAAAAACGTCATAAAGAAAATCGGGTTTTTAGGAAGCGGTAAATGCATTCATCCTCACCTGCAGCCAGCTGTATAGTGCCGTACCCTTTTATGAGACTTTGGCTTGCTTGAGTTCCACTTATAATGCCATGGACTTTTCTAAGATCTTGGTGTGTATGTTGGATGAGATGGTTTCATTACACAGACTAATTTATAATTTCATACTGATATTTCATTTTGTTTTACCAAAGAAAATACAGCATTGGCCATATATTATTGTTAGTAGAATACATGTATAGATTACTGTATTTACTTGAATATAATGCACACCTTTTTTTTGAAAATACAATTTTCAAAATTTGAATGCGCGTTACATTTGGGGCAAAATTTGAAATTTTCTGGCAAATTGCTTTCATATGAAATCACACAGGCAAATTAAGACTGGTGAATTTAAACAGGTGAATTCAAACAAACAGATAAATTCAAATAGGCGAATTACATTCTGGCGAATTCACACAGGCAAATTTTGTTCCCTAAAGAGGGCTTAAAGGGAAACTCCAGTGCCAGGAAAACAATCCGTTTTCCTGGCACTGGAGGTTCCCTCTCCCTCCCACCCCCCAATCCCCAGTTACTGAAGGGGTGAGTCTCCTCCTCTGTATTGCGTCGGCCGGTGGGCGAGACTGATCCCCCCACTGGCCGAGGAGACCTAATGTGCATGCGCGGCAATGCCGCGCATGCGCATTAGCGCTCCCCATAGGAAAGCATTGAAAAATAATTTCAATGCTTTCCTATGGGGAAATGAGCGACGCTGGAGGTCCTCACACAGCGTGAGGACGTCCAGCGACGCTCTAGCACAGGTTTCCTGTGCTATGAAGGATGAAGTGCCCACTAGAGGTGGAGTTAACCCTGCAATGTAATTATTGCACTTTATAAAAAACTGCAATAATTACAGTTGTAGGGTTAGGAGTAGTGGGAGTTGGCACCCATACCACTCCAATGGGCAGAAGTGGTCTGGGTGCCTGGAGTGTCCCTTTAAGAAAGAATAGACTTAACAGAATAGACTTAGCTGCTTGATCCAAGGAGACATCTGACTGCTATTTTGGGGTCAAGAAGGAATTTTTTCCTAGTTTGTTGCAAAATTGGAAGCGCTTCAGACTAGGTTTTTTGCCTTCTTGTGGATCAACAGCAAAAAAACATATGTGAGGAAGGCTGAACTTGATGGACGCAAGTCTCTTTTCAGCTATGTAACTATGTAACACTAAAATTTAAATCCCATCAATGTTACTTTGGGATATGGCAATAAAAAATTTCATTGTGGCACAATGTTGTATAGTAGTATCTTCTTGTATAAATAATTCGTATTACATCCACCAAAACATTTTTCAGCAACCAGGTTTATAAAATTGAGGCGCGCATTAGATTTAAGTAAAAACAGTATATTTTATGTCTTAAAAGCGAACCTGTCATAAAAGGGACAAAAAAATGCAGAAAGTGACACCCATTTGTAAATTCATTAAATAGTGCATTCAACAGGTTCTAAAAACAAATAAAATGGGAGAAATGAAAGAGATACTAATCTTTTTAAAGGGATATTTAAAAAACCATAAGCACTCCAGCTCATTAAAATGGTTATGGTGCAAAGACTCAGAATCCTGGGCTCTCCTCTCCTTTTTCTTAACCTGCCATTTGGCTTATTCTCCAGTAGTGTTACATTAGCCAGTTCAGCTTTGTATGGCAGTGCTAGGATATTGAATTGCTTCATTTTATTCCTTCCTACTGTACTTGCTCAGCATTCAATACATCACAACAATGATAAGCAATTGGACCCCACAGTAATACATAATCTGTCTTTTCTATGAAGGAAATTTGTAATAATATCATAGGTAACTCTATGGTCTTCACAGGAGCAACATAATGGCTAAGGTGCCCTCTGCAGAAGACAGCCAGCTAAAGCTCTCATTACAACCTAATTGGCTAAAGAGACCTCTCGCATTTAGACTGATCGTTTTCTATCACCCGATGAAGGGAATGGACAAGCACAGGGAAAGAGTTCACCTAATATTTAACACCAGTTGGGATCTTCTTAGAATGAGCTGCTCTTTAATAGCAAGGTTAATTCTTCGACTGCCAGAGAGCCTTATACCCACATGACAGCAGAAGGGTTAATGGGGATGGCTGCAGAATCAAAATAATGATCATATGCCAATTTTAGCATAATACTTACACGCAGAACAAGCCGCCCATTTAAAATAATGTATACACTGCCTTCCTACACAAATGTTGCATTGTTGTGATTTTGTTTTCCAAAGTGTTGGCTGTGTAATATTGCTTGCTGCCTCTGTTCGTATTACGGTATTTGGGCCAGTAAGATTACCACACTTGTAATTGATCAGATAAATAACCAAACTCTCGATTAGTCTTATTAATAACCAAATACTTGTACAATTTAGTAAATGTGCAGCAGACATGTTTATCGAAAATCAAAATATTTAGTAAAGATCACTGATATTGCAGTCTCTTTAGGATTTGTAAATCATATATATATTATAAGAGAAGAACTAGACAGAGCTGACTTTGGCGTTAACACCTTGTTATGACATACCTCCCAAGTGTCCCTATTTCTGGGCCCAAATTGCTCTGTCCCTCTTTTTATAGGAGTTCCATATTCCTTTTATGTCTGTGTGTATAACAGAGCTACACAGTAATGTGTTAAGAAATCAGTCTGTGTAAATAAGATGCATTGATCTTCCAAATTACATGTTAGTTACATAAATTGTTATTAGTAAGTCAATTAAAATTTTTCCAGAACAGCTCCAACCCCTGTCCACACCCTCACTCACGCTACTAAAATAAAAATGTCCATGCAAATTGTTGGGGGTATGTTATACTGTGGAACCAGTTCAATAGGTCACATACAGTGTTATTCTCTAAATTGGATTTCAGAATTAAGGCTATGCTTATGTTTCCAATTCGGCAACTTGGCTTTAAACTTTTCTATTTCCTAAAAACGGGTTACTTTAATATGTTATTATTTTTTTTAATCAAAACTCCTGTCTGCCTTCAGCATGGTTTATTTGGCCAATCCTCCACTGTAACAATCTCAATACGCTTTCAAAAGAGGCTATCAATCTCCTAGAGAGGACACTATGGTAAGCTGGAAAACCTAAAAGTGTATTCATTATTCATCTGACATATATAACATGCAATCCATCATCCATAAAGTAATAATGATATATGTAGAGGGTGCTTTGCTGGACGATCAGTTATAAAATGGCTAATTATGTTAATTCCCCTTAGAGTTAGGTAAATAAATATTGGTAAATACTGAGTGTAATAAGAAGGAGAAACATTCAAAATAATCAAATTAATGAAACAGAAAGTAAGCCATATCCATCTGGCCGATTTAAATAAATAGCTATAGGTTTTATCAATGTGGTATATTATGGTAAATAATCTGGTTAATTTCTGGACAGCAGTATATAAATAGTCTCAGAAGGAGTCCTGATAGGACAGCACAAAATATGCTGAGCAGCCATATTCGAGAGTGTTCATGAATGGCTTATTACAGCTACATGGCTGCTTGTTTTATCTCATGAGATATAACTTTGCACCACTTGAGCTTTTGTGTTAAGTGAAATCTGCTACATACACTGTGATATTTGAATCTTGACAAAAGTATGTTAAAAATTCAGGGTATGTTAATAATGCATTTATTTTAGACTGTCTAGAAATATATGTAACGGGTTCGCAGTGACAGGAAAATACAAATCCTGAGCCAATTTTAGTTCAAATGTTCAATTCAGGGGAAACTGCTGCGAGCCTTATATTAACTACCTTCATTATTGCGTTTGTGTATGTTTTTTTGTTTTTTTTTTAATGGTTTTTTTTTTAGGTGCTACATTTATTTTCTTACTTTATTGCTTTTTTATTAGTCTGCAATGTGCCACACTGTTGACGTTATCAGCTAAAAATCTCTATAGACATAAATTAAAATAGTTACTGTACTGCCTCCCCCCATCAAAGTAGTGTGATTTGGAACCATTCTTGCCAATTTTATGGATCACCAGTCTCATAGACTTCCACAAAGACCAAGGAGAACAAATCTCACTTATCCGAGTCCTTGAGATTGTGATATCTGAACATTCCATCCTTTTTAGAGAAGATAATAGTTTATATAATGAAAACCCATCTCTCTCAGACACATTGCCATAATGCACCAGTGATATCAAGAGCAATGCAGCACAATCTTTTTGCAGCTAGACGAGCCATGACGAGTGATTGGTGAAGTTTTTAACTATCCCAACACTATATAACATTTTATTACACTTGCTGGAAGCAGTCTGATTGACACCTTTAAACCACTCTCTATGCTCTTTTGAATTTGTCCAATGTTCCCGTTGTTGCATTAATCAGCTTTTCATACATTCCGTTGGCTGCCAACATCTCCAGAACCACAGCTTCGGATGGAGGGTGTAGAGAATTCCAAGCACCAGCAGCACTACTTCTGGCTGCCACTAGCACCTGCATAGTTATAGATCTTTATGCTATCTGGAGAGACTCTAGCAGTATATCAAGCAAGAATATTCCAGGTTTTAGCAAAATGACTGCATATGGTATATATTAAGTTTTGTATTTGGGACCAGTAGGAATCCACCTTCAAGCAGGTTTAATTTTTTTTTTACCTGAGCCTGATTCCTTGTGACATCTCCACCACTTAGGGGAACCATTTGGGTAGCTATGTGCCAAGCGCTGGGGTGTTCTACACGATCACATCAGTAATTTTCTGTTTGATTCAATATGGTTTAAACAGCAGATGCAGTGCTTTTACGCAAATGCCAGAGAGTCTGGAAGTCCTACTAAAACACACCCATTTCTGCTGCACATCAGTCAAAGAAATTGTTAATCACCCGATCACTCTGCTATGCATCTATATTGTATTCCATCAATTCCATCCAAGACAGAAGGCAATGACGGGCTAAGAGCATTGGGATAACTCATCCCTGCATTAGCAGCTTATCACTGTCCATGTTTGAAGAACATTACTTTTTTAAATGCAAACTATAAATTCCTTGTTAACAAGTTGGCTGTGAGGAGTCTTATTTTTTTTGGTTGTACTGTTACAAGATTAGAAACTAATAATTTTGTATCCACAAATAGGCAATATCACCGATTTTAAAGGAAAAGTGTAAGAGTTATCGGACAAACAAATATCTCTCGCACTATCGATTGAAAACCTTACTCTGCAACTGTTAAAGTGAAATACGCGGAATATCACAGATGGAGTCCAAAACCGTAATCACACTGGAACTAGTCCTCCACTACAACACTTATAATTTTCTTAATGTTTGCCCAGACATATCGTGACCAGAGATCCTGGTAGGGTTGTAGGAGATATGTCCCAACAAACAGAAGTCAAATAGAATTTCCGACAGATCCAAATAGCATGAAAGTACAGCAGAAACTGATTACAGCACCACACATCTGTTGTCTCCACCCAACTTGTGTATGTTTCTGTATATTGTGATCATTGTTTGGTCATAGAAGAAGATGGTAGAGTGCTCGACTACTGTTGCTGAAGTCTGGGAGCTCACTTGATTTGTTAAGTCTACTTAAGAGTCAGCAGAATAACCGTGAACACAAAAGGGTGAGTCCCTTCAGGTCCCATGCTGTAATGTTGGTTAAGTACAGAGGGTCTCCAGTGCCTGATATAGGTAGCCTATAGATCTTCAGTAAGAAGATGGTGAACAGTCCTATTTCTCAGGACAAACCTCTCCCAAACCGTTTGACAAAATATTGTGATACAGTGTCACAAAACACTTTGCAGTATAACCACTACGCTGAATGATAATAGTAATGCTGTTTTAAATACATTTTAAGTACATATTATTATCTTTGTTTTAAGTCGTACTACATACACAAGAAGCTGTCTAGGCAGTATATTGTTTAAAATAAGGCTATAACAAAAACCTGCTTCTTAAATCTTGTATGCATATTTTTGAAAATGATTATATATTCATACATTCAAACCTGTGCCTTCTAGGCCCCTAATATTTTTCATTCAAAATAGTTAGGACTCAGGCAATTGAATAATGCTGACGTGAATGTGTACTTACAAACAATAACTACATTTAATAAAAGCCTACTGGGAGAGGAGACTGGAGGCACATATCTGTATAAATTGGTTTCTTGCAGGTCTACAACTTTTGTTAGTCTACAACTCCCATTACAATGTCAAAATGATAATGATAGGAGTTGTCAAAGGTTAAAACCTAACTCTTCCATTGGAAGAGAGGTACACTACTTATATTTTAAATGATTAGTCCAACCAAAAGCCTTACTGTAAAGATCCCCCTTGGGGAAAAAAGATAGAACAGAAAAACTCACCTTCAGTCCAACACCAAGGCCAAGTACTCTGCAGTCCTCACTCTTTCTTACTTTAGCAAGATGGATGTCTGGTAAGACAGACTGAATGAAGGACTTGGGTAGGAGCCGTGCCACCATTGGTTGTTTTGTCCAGAATACTACGATTGCTGATATGCACAGAATTTACATTAGCCTGTAAGTCTCATTCTGTGTTGGCTAATAATGCTAATGGAAGAGGAGTAACACCTCTGACAGCAAACTCAGTATGTACAGTGTTTTAAAAAGAAATGCTGTACATACAGACTCCGAGGAGCATGGCAACTTCAAAACACTATGTCATGGTGCTGTAGGAACATTGGGTGATAGTGGAACACACAGAGGAACAAATAACCTTCTTCTATATAGTTCACACATGTATTTTTTCTTAATTTCTTCTCCCTATATTCAGCCCTGTCTATCATGCAAATACCTTGTTCCTGGTTTCCTTCTACCATAAATAATACTTCTGATTTATAATCCTTAAACAAAATCTGTTCATACAAAAAAAGTGCTGGCTGAGCATCATGAGGAGTGTAGTTTACTCACATCTAGGGTGCCAAGGTTAGCCATCACTGTCCTGTTCTAAATATCCCAGACAAATACAGTGAGCTCTCGGCCCTGCCTGCCAAAATTCTACTCCTTGTTTGTTGCTAATCAGTTTTAAAGCATAATTATATTGAGTCATAATTTAGATGATATATTACAGTTTGAAAGTGTATTTCACTTGCAGGACTCATGAATGCTTATTTTCTGGCAAACGTATAATACCTAATACTGTTTGTACAATCGTAGGAAATGGCATTTCAGAAATGATTATGGGTATCTATTTTCAGTGTGCGTAAGAGACGAGTAATTGAAGTGATAGATAAATGCAGTGTTTCTAAATACTATTAGGGATACTAATGCAATAATGAATACTTCTGTCTTTCTTCACCTGGTACAATGATATTAACTTATTCGTTTAGCAAATATATTTATTTTCATCATTGTAAAGGCAAAATATCACTTCAAATATATTTGCACGTGTTTCTTGTCATTATGATGTAGGTGTCATTTTAGCATATGTGTAAACCACCTTACCAGTAGGGTCATAATAGGATTGTTTATTGTCCAGATGTGGGACACCAAAGAACAAAATTTGGATGGCAGGACAGGACCCCATAATCAGGAATGCCCCTCCAAAACAGGATCAGTTATGAGGGATAAAGAAGGGATAAAGTGCTTGCGTACATACCTGGTGGTAGTTTAATGGTCTTTCCCAGGCACCCACAGATTTAGGCTATCTGGATATTTGGCTGGTACCCCCTGATTTATTGGGAATTGGCAGACTAAGTGAGACTTCACACTGAAACTGTCTCTGTGATGCCTTTGGTCTCCTCTGATTAAGACCTTTCTACTTTTCTACTAGTTTTGCCATTGTTAATTTAAAATTTTTTGTTTTCATTTGCATTAGTCTGGAGGCTCACTCATTCACCGTATTCAAGATAATTGCTGTACTGTTTACTAATATTACCATTTCATTTCTATTTTGTGGGTTTTTTTTTCCCAAAAGCTAGGATACTATTTCTCTTAGTTTTTTAATATCTGCTTATGTTTTATTGCACATATTTTCCTATGTTTTGTGCTTAATTTATGCAACTGTTTCTGACTATGGACACTTGACTTGGAAGCTTGCTTGTCCATTGCCAGAGCACTGCATTTGAGATTTATTGTTCTATAAGTGTTATCTAAACTTCTCTATCCCATTACATAGTAAATGGGAGGTTGCTATTTTCTTCATATCACAATAGAAACAAGTGCAATTCAGGACTAATATTTATGGACTAGTAATTGAAAAAAAATGCAGATAACATTTTTGCCAATAACTTATACATAATAATGGGCAGAACATTAAAAACACAAAACTAAAATAAGTTGAATTCAAACATTGCAGGTGGGAGATTAAGTGATTATTCAGTCCGGAATCTTGAAGCATAGGCCCGTTACATACACTTTTCATGTTCTGCTCATCACCATAAATAAATTGCGTATTTCCAGATTTAACGAGATGGATATGGCAACCCTACTTGGCTGTGGATCATTTAGGAGAGCCTCTTTTTGTTTCTCCATAATGACCACTCCAGACACCAAACAACTTCCTCTCAATTAAGTTGTTGTGGTGCCAGGAGGTCATAAATCATTTATAACTGTTCTAAAGCCAAAGTTGTGAAGATGTCAACCGTCCACTCTGCCCAGCTCCATCTGCTGACTCTGGCTCCCCAATTAGAAAACTGTATAAAAGGTACAACAACGAAGTTGTTATGATGCCTAAAGTGTCACTTTAACTATTTTAGGAGTTAAAAAAAACAAAAAAAAACTGTGTGTCATTGTCTGTAAATATCCATTTAAATGTCTTGCTTCCTGAAAGATCGTAACAGCTTTTGACAATGTATTCACTTATTTGTTGAATTGTATTAAGGTTGATGTTGTTAATATTTAACTTTAAATCAACAAAGCAGCTTTCCATTCATTGTCTCTTACAACATGCTTGCAGCAATACTGTGAATTAAAAACTGTCTCTCCACCACCATTTAAAGGGACACTATAGTCACCAGAACAACTACAGCTTATTGAATTTGTTCTGGTGAGTAGAATCATTACCTTCAGGCTTTTTGCTGTAAACACTGTCTTTTCAGAGAAAATGCAGTGTTTACATTACAGCCTACTGATAACTTCACTGGCCACACCTCAGATGGCTGTTAGAGATCCTTCCTGGGTCATGGCTGCCTAAAATGCATCCAAACATTCAGTGTCTCCTCCCTCTGCATGCAGACACTGAACTTTCCTCATAGAGATCCATTGATTCAATTAATCTCTATGAGGAGATGCTGATTGGCCAGGCCTGTGTTTAAATCATGCTGGCTCTGCCCCTGATCTGCCTCTTTGTCAGTCTCCGCCAATCCTATGGGGAAGCATTGTGATTGGATCAGGCTACTACTTCTGATGATGTCAGCAGACTGCTTGTTTTTGTTTTTTAGGCAAACAGCATGCAGATCTACAGCTTCTGGCTTGAATACAGTAAGCTTTTGCCATATTTATGGAGGCATAAGGGGTCCAGAGGGGCTAGATGGTGGTTTTAACACTATAGGGTCAGGAATACATGTTTGTGTTCCTGACCCTATAGTGATCCTTTAAGTAATGTCCTTCTGTTGTCCCCCTATAATGTTATAGTAATTCATTATTTCTTGTGATTGGGCTAAAAATGTGATGCCTCAATGTGGACGGGTAAGAACACTAAATTCATATATTTTTAAGAAACAATTCATAGATGCAGGCCTGACTGGTATTGAGCAAACCGGGCAATGATGGACGACAGGGGAGATCAAAGGATCTCCCTGACCGGCCCATGCAGGGCCAGCGCAGAGAGCGGACTCCACAGCTACTAGGGAGATCACTGGCCAGGCCACCGTTATGCCAAAGGCAAAGAAGGGAGAATTTGATCTGCAGGTACAGACCATGTTCTCCGATCCTTCTACTGCATTACCATGGGAAAGGTCTGATATTTTCCCCACCCAGTGCCGGACAGTAAGAGCTGTCTGCGCCTGCTAAGGGTGTACACAAGCCTCATCTCCCACAAGGTCACTAGGGATCAGGATTCCCTCCTCCCTGGCCAAAGGTAAGCCTCAGGCAGGTAGGAATAAACTTTAGTTATTTTTCTACTTAAAAAAAAATAAACAAATATATAGAGTCCATTGATATATTACAGGATTTATTCCCCCATCACTGCCCATATATCTCTGCACTACAGCTCCTACCACCAACATACTAGCCCTAAACTCCCCACACAGCACAGCCCCTGTTGCCCCACACACTGTAGCCCCTAACACCCCCCCCTCCATATACAACAGTACCTATTATCCTCACATACTACAATATTAGTCCCCCACACACTATGCCAATAATCACTCCAAATATTATAGCCCCAATACTCCACACATACACTATAGCTCATAACCCACCACATACACATATTCACAGTTCCCTCACACATACACTTCTGTCCTTATCTCCCTCATTAAGACACACTACACTCCTAACAGGCCTTTTCACGCATTCCACTACAAACAACTCTATTTACTGACATAAAATCCCACAAGTAGCCTGCCCAACACTCAACTTCTCAAGCAACTTCCTACTCATATGCAAACCCACACACATCACCACAAATGCAACCCCACATGCGCTACCCCTTCTCCCCGCCACACACACACACACAAAACCTCTCAAGCAGCCTCCCCACACACCGGCATACACAACACAAAAGGTAGCACCAACAACATCCTTCTCCCAAACAAACTACCTCACAAGCAGCCTCCAAAGGCATACCAAATCACAGGCAGCCTCTCTATACGCGCAGCACCCTGTCCCTCTTTTGTCCTCTGATATTCTACTTCTGGGGACACCAGAGACAAGACACCAGCAAAGGCAGAACAAGCATGCTGTTAAATGTACTTGCACTGTGCTAAACGAACACAAGGCATTTTCTTTATGCCTGAGCTTTTAGTAGTGCTCTATGCTGTGCATGAGTTGTCCTGCAGGGCATCATACTGATTTGCCCACTTTGGGAAATGTGTGTCATTGGTGACGGCCTTGCCCCACCAATCAATTTATGTCACTGTCTGGTCCTGTTTAGAAGTATGGAAACATGGTATAGTTACTGAATGTTGCTGAATACTGATAGTCCGAAAGAATACTGTTTTGAGTACTGCTTTGACAGTCACAGATTTTGCTAGGTTAGAAACCTATTTTTCACTGGACATCACTGGTCCCTAGAGTGGCAAATCCACTATGTTTCTTGGCATCTTTAATTTCTACATTGTAGAACATAATACCTTAAACATGTTCCGCTGTAATGTGTATATATAATTATTTTACTACAGAAAAGGGATTTCACTAATTAATGACATAGGAATGTCAGCTTTTTTTTTTTTTTAGATAAAGTGAATTATTTAACCCATAAGTCCATCACCTGGAGGCAGTGTAATTGGACACCCGGTGACACAACTTTGGGGTTATACCATACGAAAACGGTTAAACCCCATAAGGTAAAAAGGCACCAAGAGAGTCCATGCGCCATAATGACTTTATTGAGACAAAGTTTGGACGGGGTTGAATGGGGCTGATGAATCCCTTTAAAATAATCTCTAGTGCAGCATATGAATGCTATGTACTACAAAAGCTACCGCTGTCCATCAATGAAGAAGATGGAACCCTGACTGTTTGTGAAATCTGAACCTCTTCTGTAAAGAAGTAGACTTGATGAGGTTACTTTTACAATGATGTTATTTCAATAATGGATAGCCGGCCCATATTGTGGCACTTTCTCTGGGTTTGTTTTTCTTCCTAAATGTGTTCCTGTGTTTAAAGCCACATATACTGATAGTTATGCTCTGATACAAACTTTAGGTTTATTTGCTAAACAATGGATTGACAACAAAAGTGCAACATGTAGCTAATCTACAGACTGGAGAAAATCTCCCAATTCAAATACATTGACAATTGTTGTTTTTCAAATGACATATTTGACAACTCTGCCAACATACCTCAAGTCACTGTTTAGTAAATATACCCCCACCTCTTAACCCCATGTCTGCCAATAGATGTATTTGGCATAATAAAAAAGAAATAATATGGTGTGCTAGTACAGGAAGTCAATATTCCAAAGTGACATGATAAAGAAGGGTTAAAAGAAGGCCAAACCTAACCGAGAGAGCATGCAGCCTCGTTGCTAGGTGACAGTGTCACATGAAAAATATTAAAATTATAAACTGTGCCTTTTGAAATGTGACACATACAGCGCAGTGGTTTTCCACTAACACGATTTAACAGTTTCATTGAACGGAAGAGCTAACAATGGTGCTTGGCAGGAGCAGCAGCTAGTTATATAGTGGTGTGTGTTAATTACCAGGAGCCTATAGGCAACTGGATGCCTTTTGTGAAATCCAGTGAAACAGCCTCTTGCTTTTTTTTTATTGTTTGCTGCATAAATTCTTCATTTAGGAAATGTGATGCTGTGGATTTCTTGACATCTGTAGGACAGTTTAAAGATTGCTAGCTTTGGTAGTCTTGTGGATAACGGAGCTGTGTATATGTGAATAGCAATATGCTGTATGAGCTGACATTTTGCTCATAGATGTAAATTTGGTTAGTCCCCACGCAGGTCTTTAAGCTAAAGAGGGAATGTAGACATGGATCCCACATGGCTCACTGTGCCTAGAGGGGTATCGGCTACACCAAAGAAGGCCGAAACGATTGTCCTGGGTTGCTGTATCTCCCGTGTAGAGAGAACTTGTTGGCATTTCTGTTCTGGATTTATGGGTTAGATCAGTGTTATATGTAAATGGTTTAGGTTCTCTTTGTAATGGCATAAGAGAACAAACATTTTTTGAAACCTGAGCGGGGACTAACCAAAGGGCAAGCTATTGAGTTTCTCTAAGCTTTTGCGGGTTCTCAAATTCTCTGTTTTTGTTGAAAGGTGCGATTGACTTTTATGGGTGTTTATTTATTGTACAGACCTGTTCTGCTTTGCTGATAACATGATGATGAAGACACCAACTATGGCATCCATGTTTCATTGTATGTACAGCTACCCTGTCCAAGGGTGACTTGGAGGCATACTGCAGCCGCTTGCATGCAATCGTATATTAGGAGTTGTGGAGTTCTCACATCGGAGCTGATTCATCATATACAAGGAAACTTGAAAAGCATGATTTAATCATGGGTAAAACAAGCACATGACAACAATCCAAGGTAGAACTTGGAGCAGCTCTGTCTCTTGTGGGGTATTTGCATTTGTGAACTGATCCCCACTTAGAAATGTCCACTTAGATGTTTGCGCCTGGGGAAGTCACTTTCAACTTTCAGATCATACCAATCGGCAGCTCCCGACTAATGAACATTCGTATTTCTTAGTTTATTTTATATATTTTTGTCATGTTTTTCAAGTATATTCTACCTTTATGAAAAATGCAAAAGTTATAATGCTACTTTAAAGGGACACTCTTAAGTTAAAAATCACAACCATTTTAAAGGGACACTATAGGCACCAAAACCACTTCATCTCATTGTCCCAGTCCCCTTAACCTTACAAGGTAAAACATTGCAGTTCTAGAGAAACTTCACTGCTTACATTGCAGTGTTAAGACTGCCTCTAGTGGCAGTGAAAGTGTCACTTATGCACTCTCTTCAGATATAGAAGGGTTAAAACGTAAATTTATATATTCAAGATTTTCCTGTTGGTCTCCAGTGTGTGCATGTAATAATACCAATGGGAAGAATTTCATAGAGTGAAATAACGCAATTCTGAACATGGCCTAGCACTCCAAAGGGACTCTCTGTGACAAGGTGTGTGCGTTTTTTTTTTTTTTTATACAGCTACAGTGTAAGACCGTACGTAGGCTGCGTGATGTCAGCATATTGTTATTCGTTAGTGACATGCCAATAAATTCCGTGGCACAGCATGTTGAGTTATACAGGCAAGATCATAAAATTGAATTAACGTTTACCAGTCAAGTAGGTGAAAGAGCAGAGTCAAGATATATACTAGCTTTAAAGGTCACTCTTTAAATCTACATTAGCGAACAGATTACTGCAGCCATGATGCTAGTGTTAATATCTATGGATATTTTATATGAAGAGTTGCATACTCTGCATGTGAAACCATTTGTGTTTCTTGGCATGCCAGCCTTTCAGTACTGTACTGTGTTTTTGTAGAGATATTTCACTTCTACCTTTAGTACATGTGCTCTTTTCCTTATCATGTGAAGTCAGGTAACAGTGGATATTGGTATTGCTGTTAACATTATACTCAAGCCACGGGCATATCTGTAAACTGTCAGGGTTTAACAGGGCATGGGTCTTGTCCCTGCTCATAGTGTTTTAAAATTGCAGCAATGTGCAAATGTTGCCACAGCCTGGGATATCTTTAACTCGGTCAGGACTACTCTCTAAACTGAGAATTCAAAGTGAATTTCATATTTTATGCCAAATAAGTCGAACTTGAAGCACAGGTGACACATTTCACCTATTTCTGCCTTACGTTTGAAGTTCACTTTGAAATCCAACGTTAGTAAATAACCCTGTGAATCTTTCTTACTATTTTATACACTGCTATGTAAACCTCCCAATGGGGACTTATCTCATCAGTATGTCATAGGTAAAAATTCTACTTCAGTAAAGGAGTTACCATATGAAAAGGTATGTTTTCCAAGGACTGGAAAGATGAACTTTTGATTGAGCTTCACGAGTTTGGAGCTGATAAATCATGTGAAGCAAATTTAATTTGGCATGTTCAAAAGTTTTCCTATGGTTTCCCTGGCAATACAATTATTTCACCTAAACCTTGTTAACTACCAAATTAGCTATATAACATCAAAGAGAGCTACCGTGCATTGTGGGAAATCAGTTTTGTGATTCACTGGTATACTATAATCAGCAGTCAAATATCTCCCTCTACCTTAGAAATAAATATATTTCATTTAAGGAACGAACACACCAAGCACCATCCATAACCACTACAGCACGCTGTAGTAGTTATGGTGTGCCCTGGTGCCCCCAAGTCATTATAAGTATTAAAAAAAAAAAAAAAAATGGTGTGACTTCTTATCTGGGACTGGATGCTCTCCCCACCTCCACTACTTTAGACAGAGAGCCAGAAGCTACTTGCAAAGAGGACTGTTGATGTGTTCTCTCATATGCAGAAAATAACCCTTTAATAACTGCTAATTTTTTAAACTTTTCTCCATTTCACCAGAAGTGGGAGCCGGATATCAAGAGAGGTTTTCAGTGTGATTTGGTTAATAGACATGCAGGAACTGCATGCTTCCAAATGAGCCAGATACTGGGTGCAAAACTGAACTTGGGGCCAGTACTATCCGTAATACGTTCAGCAGTACAAAGAGAAGACTGGACTCAAAAACAGACAAATTTATGAGGAAAAAGAGTACAAAGCAATGTTTTGACCCAACAACTGGGTATTGCATATGATATTTGATTATTAATTATATTTGTTTTTTGTTAATTAGTTTAATTGCAGTGATTATGTGCATTTATACACGCTTAGTTTGTTTGTGATGTTAGGTTGACAAAGACCCAGTGTTGAGTCGAAACGTTGATCTGTACTCTTTGTCCCAACACATTTTCCTGTTTTTAGCCCTGGTGTGCCCAGGCTTCACTTTGGAATGTTAAAGGACCACTCTAGTGCCAGGAAAACATACTCGTTTTCCTGGCACTAGAGTGCCCTGAGGGTGCCCCCACCCTCAGGGACCCCATCCCGCCGGGCTCTGGAAAGGGGAAAGTGTTTAAAACTTACCTTTTCCAGCGGTGGGCGGAGAGCTCTCCTCCTCCGATCCTCCTCTTCTCCTCCCCGTCGGCTGAATGCGCACACGCGGCACGAGCTGCGCGCGCATTCAGCCGGTCACATAGGAAAGCATTCATAATGCTTTCTTATGGACGCTTGCGTGCTCTCACTGTGATTTTCACAGTGAGAATCACGAAAGCGCCTCTAGCGGCTGTCAGTGAGACAGCCACTAGAGGAAATAGGGGAAGGCTTAACCCATTCACAAACATAGCCGTTTCTCTGAAACGGCTATGTTTATGAAAAAATGGGTTAACCCTAGAAGGACCTGGCACCCAGACCACTTCATTAAGCTGAAGTGGTCGGGGTGCCTAGAGTGGTCCTTTAAGTGTGATTTGAGACTCTCTCGCTAGATCAGTGGCTTTTGAAAGTTCTGGGAATGGACATCGGTGTAAATGAAACAGGTAAGCTATTCAGTGTGAAAATGGTTAAATGCTTAAATCAAATTTAGCTACTACAAGAAATAAAGAACGGTTTGGCTGGAGTCTCAGCTGAATATCTAGAGTACTGTAGCTGAAACAAGACCATTTTGTATATGGGGTTCATTTAATATGTTTGTCTGTCTGAGGAAGACAGCTCATATAAATACAGATTTTACACACACATATATAAAGGAAGAGACAGAGAATTTTGCTCTTAGAACATAATAAACCTTTAGCATAAAAAGTACCCAAGAACTCACAGAGAACAAGTCAAACCTAGGTAAAATGGGACATCCTAAAGTATTGCACAATGCCCTCTGGGAAATGCATTTATCTCAAGTGTGGGATATGTGAGCCATAGTAATAATCGTAAATAGGATAAATATCACATCTAACTAGTTCTTCCTCTGCAAATGTTTAACTTTATTTCATTATCTGTTCAGTGCATGACAGCTTTGTGTAAGGAATCTCTGTTGCCAGCCTCTTTATAGCATATCCCAAAATATTGCCAGATTCACCTAACCCCTTAAGGACACATGACGTGTGACATGTCATGATTCCCTTTTATTCCAGAAGTTTGGTCCTTAAGGGGTTAAAGGGACACTGTAGGCACCCAGACCACTTCAGCTCATTGAAGTAGTCTGGGTGCCGTGTCCCTTTTGCACTGTCTGCCCTCTGTGGCTGTTTAACAGACTGCCACTGGGGCGCTTCCGGATTCGTAACAAACTGGTCCGTTATCCAGCGTCAGATTTTCCCCATAGGAAAGCATTAAATAATACTTTCCTATGGGGAGGTCTAATGCACGTGCGGCCATTGCCGAGCATGCGTATTAGGTCTCCCCCGCCAGCTGACGTCAGCGACATGGGATGGGAGGGAGGGGGGCACTCCAGGATTCTCCAGGGAAACTGGTAGACAACCACTAGAGGAGGAGTTAACTCTCAGAGATAATTATTGAAGTTTATAAAAACTGCAATAATTATCACTGCAGGGTTAAGGGTGATGGGAATTTGCACCCAGATCACTTCAATGAGCTGAAGTTGTCTGGGTGCATACAGCGTCCCTTTAATATCTGACACTGGCCAAAAAGTCAGCATCAGACTGCAATGATTGGAACTGGTTTTTTTTTCCCCCCAATATTCCATTACTAACAGCTTTGAGTAAAATTCTAATATACCAAAAAAATTGTCTTTAATAAAATCTATTGAATACTTAACCCTGTGTTTAGATGGAATGTCATAGTCTGTAAAATGTCGCTAGTTTATTTTGCGTGATAAATGCAGTAGCCTTGTGCAAAGGTTTGTTTTGGAGAGTTTGTCCAAATCCAATGGCTTTTAATCCACACCCAATGAATAAAACTCTACATAAAAATCTAGGACAATCACTTAATGTGTGTAGTTTAAAAAGCATTTGAAGCAAACTTTTACACAACCCCTTAAATGATTAATATACAACCATTTTTATTAGGGTAAAATAAAATTTTTTTTTTTTTTTTTTACCCATTTGAAAATCACCTATGCTTTGTGGAACCTCCTATACATGTTTTTTTCTGTACTGTATCTGAGTACAATAATTAGAATGGCAGAGATCCTTCAGATCACTTCAGCGGGGCCCATGCCATAATTTGCTTATATGTCAAGTGGTGATCCATTACAATGCCAATAATTCAGAGTACTAATGTTCACTTTTACCTTTTTTAATCTTGAAAACATTTAAAAAAACCCCAAAAAAAACAACCACAAAACAAAATGGATTATGTTCCCATAAAGGAACACTGTATTGTTAGGAATACAAATATGTATATTCCTAATGCTATAATGTTGTTCTGCATATGTAGTTGCCACACCCCCTTTCCAGGTGTTTAACAGGTCATTTTTAGTTACCTTACATCCAGCAGCACGCTGTTCTCCATATGGCTGCTCCGCCTCCTTAGCGGTGATCATCAAGTTTCCAGAGATAAATATTGGGAGGCTGGTGTGTATGTGCGGCAAAAATACTGTGCTAAGCAAATGCTCTCCAGGAGAGTCATTTGATGTACAACTGGGTTTAACTATAGATGCGGAAGCACCTCTAGTGGCTTTCTATCTGGCAGTCACTACAGTCATGTTAACCCTTAATGTACTGCTCCTACAAAACTGCACTGTTTTTAACTGCAAGGTTAAAGGACAGGTACATGGTACCAAGACCACTTTATTGAGATGAAGTGGCCTGGGTGCCTATCCAGTCCATTTAAATTGTAGCCTGGATTTTAATCACAATATTTTAAATTTATGATTTAATATAGTTACTATGGAGATGTCAACTGCATCTCCACTTTCGAGTGTCCATGTGATGGATTGCTTTCCACTAGCCACTTTGACTATTAAATTAATTCCAATAATGCATTCCAACAATGCATCATAATTGCAAATGGCCATTTGCTGTGCAATGGAGTTGATTTAAATAAAATACTTATTTACTAAAGTTCCAGGCCTGCACAACCTGCGCCCCCCCCTCTCCCCCACCCCCCCCAAGATGTCCATGATTCTTTAAATGAAACAGCCCGGGAACCTTGGGAGTTGTAGTTCAAAACATTTTGGGGGGGGGGAGGGAGGGGGAGCCAGGTTGTGCAAGCCTGCTCGGAAAACCAATAATTGTGGAGAGCTAAGAACAACAGAAATAAATACAGATTTTAGGCCAATGTAGCAGATTTGGAAAAACTTTTTTTTCAGTTCAGTTATTTTTCTTATAGTTTAATACAGATTACGTAACATTTAGCCCACATTGGTTCTGAACATGTAAGCGCCTGCAGTTGTTATAAATAATTTAATATGTATATAATAATTTAGTATACAATATAATATACTGCTGACTGTTGTGAATTACAGTAGAAAAATAAAAGCTAGTATGTTGTTTTCAGGGCATTTTATTTGTTCCACACTAAGTAAATTTGTAATTTGATGTATGTGGTCTGGTGTTTTCTGACAGTGATAATGAGGAGTTATGCAACACACCAGCTATTCAGACAAAGCTGATGACACTATAATTACATTAACAAAGCTAGTTGGTGGTCCGTAGTATTCGTGTTTGGTAGTGTCATCCACACATTACAGACAGGCAAGATGTTTCGTATAAAAATCACACAACAAAGTCACAGGTATGTTTGGCAGTCACTACATATGCTTTGCGATTCCTACAAATATATATTAAAAGTAAACGCATCAACAATTTGAAAGAAAAATAGAAACACATGGGTTATATGTTCTATTCCATTAAATGAACCATCCAAGCATATATAGTTTATTATGATGGATATGCTGCTAGAAAATGAGTCTGCTCTTTATTAACCCATTTCTCTATCAGTTTGACAAACGTCTAATTTCCCAAAGCCTACCCCTTACTTTGCAATGTTTTAACAATGACTTTTTACTTCCTTGTTCACTGTCCAAGTCTTTGAGTGGCAGTGCATGCAGCTGTTGCTTAGAATTTTAGCAAACATTTTGAAACCCGATTGATGGGAGAAAAGGGACTTCACATAATGTTTGGGGGTGGAGGGGTTGGGAGAGGAGAATGATTATGGCTTTGGATGAGTGGTGAGGGGCAAATAATAAACACTGCATAGGGGTACAGTGATTTTGACGCTTGTATTGTGCCTGTAAAAAGGCCAGGCTTCATAATTTAAAATAAATAAATAAAATGTGAATCATTTAAAATCTGAAGTAGACTAGTCCTATCCTATCTTTAAACGGACACTATAGTCACCCTCACCACATAATTTCAACGAAGTGGTTTGGGCACTGAGGCCATGTCCTTTTAAACAATGTAAATCACCCTCTTATGGCATTCCTACTGAAATGACCAATTGACAGTCTTGTTCGACACTAGTTTGTGCAACAGTTTCCCTATGCACCTGGCAGACATGGAGCTCTACCTCTGTTATTCGTTTTACTTCCACAACATACAAAACAGTGGTTTTCCACAGATCTATTTGCACATGTACAGAGAAAATGTTTACGAAGTCAGTTTTCATTTATGACTGATAGAAACTAAACGAGGCAGCCAGAAGGTAGGTATGCACAGGACAAAATCGGTCCATTAATTTTCTCACCAATTTGAGATCGTCTCAGAGACACGGCTAGATCTTTATCCGTTCCAAGTGTTGCATTCAACTCCTTGCTAGTATTACCTAGTACAGACATAGTGAAATTAGTCCTCCTTCCTGCTGCCTTTGAGATTACATGAGATTATAGACTATACATTTTGTCTCCTACAAAGAGACAAAATGATCTGAATAATGAAATGTTCACCATACTTTTATTTGACCACATAATAGACCATGCCACTCAAAGGTTACCGGCATGTAACAAACTCTGACAGATGTCCTTCAAAGTTCTGTAATATTGTTATCTTTGTTGTATTTTATCAATGATGTGGAAGCTTGCTTATTGTTTTGTTTTACATTTTTAGCTAAAGAAAATGATTTCTATTTTGTCATTTTGTTAATATTCTTTAAGCTCTTAAGTGTATTGTTTTTACTCTCTTTAACCATTAACTATGAATCTGGGTAAAAAGGGATTACACTTTATACATTTGTTACCTGTTCTCGTTTTTCTTGGAAATGTAGTTGGTTAACCTGCCCTCTGCAAGTATCCAGCTGTTTTCCAGTATCTATGTTCTGACAGATACAGCTAGACATGGCTGGTTACTGCACATAATTACTGCCATTAAAAAACAAAACAGATTAGACTGCTTAAAGGGGCACTCCAAGCATCACGTAGAATAGGTAGGTTAGCTTTCAACTAACTTTGCAGTGTTTTTTTTTTTTTTTTGATCTTTAGGTTTTTATTTATTTATTAAATATCCATCCAGCATTTGATAACTAAACAAAATCTCCCAGAAACCGCTCTCTAGAAAAGCCTGGTAATAGTATAAAATGTTTAGTAAGCATCATGTAATTATTAATGTATGTAAGTCCATGGAATTAAAATGCTTTATTTTATGTATAACAGGTGAATAAATTGTAATTTTTTGGTTTCCACTGATTTCCAAAGACCATTTTTGGGTGTTAAGTCATTTACCAGAACTCGAGGCTCCAAGTCTACAGGCTTAATTGATCTTATCGGTTTACAGCAGCAACTGGATCTGATCAGCCATCTGATCTTTCCAGGAAATAAATGGGGTTGTCCCTTGGCTATATCATGCCATAATTTGATTTCAATAGAAGAATTACTGACTGTGTGATGTCACATATGTAAATGCTTTATGCTTTGTCATAAAAATAATATTTTCTGTGCATGTAGTGTTGCCTTAAATCAGAATGTTGCTTTTAGCACTCTACAGCCTTTCTGACATTTTGTTTCTGGCAACGCAGAACATATTTCAGGGAGTATAATGTACACAGGGTCGAAAGATTGGCAAACGGCATCAACCATACATGGGACACTGGTTAAATGAGACAAGTAAAATATTGTAAAGGTAGATATAGCACACATGATCAGACACCTGATTAGGTGATTCTGTATAATCGAGAATTACTTTACCCTGTGATTCACGATTTTGCCATATAGACATATGTACGTTAATGTGGCCTGATAATCGTTTGTTTTCACATGGCTGTGGCACAATGGTAAAAGAAGGATAAAATGAAGGAGGTAAAAAGGCAAACAAAACGTTTATTCTCCTACATTTCCAAGTTTACTAATAAGAAAAATCTTTCTTTTATTATTACAATATATACACTGTACAAAATAAAGAGTGCCTCAAACTCCAGAAATCCAGATTTTTTGTTTCGATACAATGCATCCTCACAAACCAAATGAGCAGAAATATCTCCTCTAACAAATAAACCCAATGTTGCTGGGAGTGTTGGTGCAAACATGTTGAATGTGCAGCCTTTTTAAAATTAGTCCGGTCATGTAGTGACCCTCTGTCCTTTCTAGTTCTCTATTCTGAAGAGTATGCAAGTCTTTGCTGTGGTATATAGAAATATCTGGACAGTAGCTTGAAAGCACAATGTTTCTGGAAGATTTTACAATTTCTTGCAGGACCCTACATCCAGCAGGCACATATGCATCTCTCATATAAAAAGTTGGAGTTACTACATTGTTTTATTATACTTAAAGGACCACTATAGTGCCAGGAAAACATACTCGTTTTCCTGGGTCTATAGGTTCCTTGGGCCCCCCTTACCCTCATTGCCCCTCTCTCGCCGGGCTCTAGGGTGAGGAAGGGGTTAATCCCTTACCTTTTTTCCCAGCGCCAGGGTCCCTCGGCGCTGGGGACTCTCCTCCTCCTTTCCCGTCATCGGCACGAGACGCGTGCGCATTCAGCCAGTCTCATAGGAAAGCATACTCAATGCTTTCCTATGGATGCTGGTGTCTTCTCACTGTGAAAATCACAGTGAGAAGCGCGGAAGCGCCTCTAGCGGCTGTGAATGAGACAGCCACTAGAGGCTGGATGAACCCATTTGTAAACATAGCAGTTTCTCTGAAACTGCTATGTTTACAGCAGAAAGGGTTAATCCTAGATGGAACTGGCACCCAGACTACTTCATTAAGCTGAAGTGGTCTGGGTGCCTATAGTGGTCCTTTAAAAAAAAATATTTGTAAAAACGAACACTTGAAAGGCTAAGTTTTGCGAGAAAACCTTAAACTCTGATCCTCCCTACACATGACATTATCCATTTGATTCAACAGTCCTATAGAAACCATTGCGCTCTATATGGGAGTATTATTGAGTATTTAAGCAAGTAAAGTGAGAGAATGAGATAGAGGAGGACAGGTCAAATTCTGTACAGTGTTTTCAAAAATGGATATATAAAACACCTAGGCAGTGAAGTTACTGCACCTGTCTGAGTAGAACTAGGAAGTCAGCTGGGCAAGAAACATGGTCATGTAAGTAAATCTATAAATATATGTTGACATCTCCTCTTTTGTTACATGCATTGCTATATAGGAATATAGGATATATTGAAATGCTAAAACGCCGTCTCCAACTCCAGCATAACACATTGATGAATGAGTATCTTGGTCAGATGTTTTGTATAGAAATGTAGCTACCTAATATTATATTTACAATTTTTATGGTATTCTGTGTGTTTTAATCATCCACAGCAAGACCTGTTACGTAAAAAGATTAAGTATGAAGGGTATATAGCAGAGAGCAGCTCTGTTTGCAAACTTTATTATACATTCCTATGATCATCTGACATGCAGAGGGTACAGATCCTGCAAATCAGATTACATCATCGATGGAACAAGCCATGCTGACAATTATCTAATCCATTTACAGTCACGGCAGAAACATGACAAGCGTTGGATGTATAGGATGTTTTTAACCCCTTCACTTCGAGTGGTGTGATAGTTATGTCACTGGTAAAATGTAACCCTTGGAACACGTTATGTAGCCCTCTAATCTGAATGTCGCAGTTACTAAGTAAATTATAATACTAGATGTTGGGTGGTTAGATCACACACTGCTGTGTAGTGGATGGGATACTATGTCAGAGAAGAACACATGCAAAGAAACTGACAGCACTAATAACACTGTGTCTGCTCTTCTAGTCTTGTTTATGCATGGGGGACACATCTACTTGAGGGATATAGCTGAACACAAAACATTTTTTTCCCTGGCAGTAGATAACATCATGTCTACAGACCAGTGTCACGCTCACAATACTGTATGTGAAAAACCCAGAAAAAAATCAAAAAACATTTGCAGTCAGCTGATGTTCTCTGCCAATAAGCTAGCCTTGAAGAGCTAACGGAAAGTCCTGATTGAGAGCTTCCAATTCTCTGGAATCTGTAGTAGAGACAAGGTGCAGCGCCTGGAGGACCCCAGCTAAAAAGTGAAAACTTTCAAAAATGTTTTGACTATTTACAATGTGGGAAAGGGGACAGGCAGTCCTGGTGCTTGGAGTGTTCCTTTAATTTTTAAATTGTGACATGAAAAGGACAAAGTATCCAATGTTTGCATATATAGATTAGGATCCCACATTCTCTGGGAAGGATACCACTTTGTGTCCCACTTTCATTTGTAATGTAGCGATTTAACCAAACCTGGTATCTTCCTTGTCCCTAGGCCTTAGAGTCTAAACCTGATCTCTAGGCTGTTATCTTAGTTGCTTTGTTAGTTTCATCACGTGGTTATGATGCATATTCATGTGTGTTCACAATCTTTGCCAGAGACTGTGACTTTGCACAGCATATACCATTCAAATTAAATTTAAAAAATGGTGTATTTTCATTCAGACTTTACAGCACAGTGTGTTTCCTTTAGAAATTATCTCCTGCTATGTTACTTGAACTTTAATTACACACAGGTGACTCTTACAGAATCTAACAGGCTATTAACAGAGCAGGAGATAAGAAATTCTAAATTAAATGGAATGAGCAGTAAGGGAAGCTAAAAAACTTAGGATCTTTTTCAGGAAGTGTTTAGGAAAGCTGTGTAAGTTACAGCCCGGGGAGGTGTGCCTAAGGGTGCATAAACAAATTGATTTAACTCTCTTTAAGATTTTAGTGAGTTAAAATTGTATAAATCAATGAACAGTAACATAGATATCCAGAGTTTGTGATGCTTTTAAAAGTTCTCAGCACATACATTTTTACTGACACCTCATTTAATACATGTATATTCTTTGGTTTTTTTTTATAGTCTCCTTCTCTGCTTCTAGTGAACCACTTCTCTATCTGCATGATTATTACCGCGTCACTAGTGGCGCTTTACTTTAATCCTACTACTATGTAAAATTTAAACTACTTTATCTCACACGTGTTTGGACATTATTTTTGAAGGAATTTCAAAAACACACGGAATTAGTGTGTGCATATATATGGATAAGCATACGTGTGTGTATATATATATATATATATATATATATATATATATATATATATAAACTCACACCGTTATCAGAGTTTCAGAATAAAAATGTAGATATGGAGTAAAGTGTCACAGTATGGAAGTGGCCCGTTGTTTAAATCGTGCATTGTCTCTGTCCGCGCTGTACAGCAGTATATAGTGGTGTGTTACATACACAGTGTTATAATTTTTATTTAGAAAGTGGCAACATACTGTACAGGGCTGTGCCATTGGTAAATTAAAGAAGTAAGTATTGCTTTATCCATACTGGAATAAAAGGTGACAAGGCGCCTGCTATAGCCTGCTTGTAATGGTGAGTTTTATTCTGTGAGTGCCTGTGTGCCCACGATGAAGACGATTTTGGTTACTGAGTACACGTAAGATGTCTTCACAGCATATAATAGCAGCTTAAGGGAAAATTACAGAAAAATTGCACAGTGATGGATGTGTTAAAGAATATGGGAGTACAAAGTCAATTTGTAAAAATAAAAAAATATATATGTTTTTCAGAGGCGTAAGTGGAGACTGCTGTTAATATTAGACTTTAATAAACTGGATATGTATCTCTTGACGTGTGAAAGGAGCTTTATCTCTGAATGAAAGAACACTAGTCTCCTCTCATGCAATCCCTTTTTCTGAGTACAGGAGATAAGAGGGATGTGAAATAGTGGCTGTATGTTAAAGGATAGCACCAGCCGCAGTATTGTCCTCCATAAAGGAGGGGGAAGGAATGGAATATCACACGGCGTGGGTGAGGGGGCTGCTTGCAAATCATTAGTCACTTATTTGCACAGCAAGCTTTTTCCTCAACCCATTCAGCCATCTATTACTTGCTTATGAAAAGTCACAAAGCCCTGTCATTAGTGGAATCAATCACCGCAGGGCCCACTGAGAGCCCTCCCATGGCCTCTCATTTACTCAGCTAAAGAGCTCTGAATGTCTGCCCCGTGGCTGACTCAGCTTCTGCTTCTCCCTCTGCACGCCTTGTACGCTGCATCTGTCCCACCTCCAAAATGCCTGCATCCCCATGTCAGCCCAACGCCATCATCCTTGTTCTGCTCATTGGGATTTACTATTTATGCTAATTTCTTTAACCCTTGCAATGCCTGGCGCCGTTGGATAATTTATCTATGAATTTTGTAAGAGTTAAAATAGTGTGTACTAATTTCGTTTTTTTTTTTGTTTTTTTTAGATAGAATTGGTTTAGTTTTCTATGGTGTTTATTCATTAAACATTAAATCAGTGTGAATTATATTTTGAACTAACAAAGTAAAATTCAGTCAGTTGAATACAATGCTTTGCTGTGGGGAAACTTGGATGTCTGTGTTGTGTTCGCCGCGCATGCACATCAGGTCCCACTAAATGGAGCATTGGTCTGAACATCAACAGGGGAAGCCATGCCTTCTTGATGACTTTGCCGGAGGCAGAGAGGTCAGCAGCATTGAGGGAGCATTGGCACTGGAGAAAAGGTAAGTAAAACTTTGATTTCATTAATTTTGTGGCAAACAGGCTGGGTAGAGGTGCAATATAGAACTGGGCAGAGCGATACTATAGCATTAGAAGTACAGGTTTACATTCCTAATGCTGTAGTGTTCCTTTAAGATTACTTTTCCATCACAAGTATTACCATTATACCTATCCTCTTTGTTCTCAACAACATTGAGCCCACTTCTCATTCAATGCCCAAGACCTTGTCGCTTATTTCAAGGACGTTTGACACAAACAAAAGTGATTTTTCTTCTCTTCAATCATCACATACGGTATATCACCACTGTTCGCCCACCTACTTTACTCCTTTTTTACAAATGTCACTAAGGGAGAGAGATCTTCCAAAATTAATACTCCAGCCTAACATCCTACCCCCTTGATGCTGTCCCATCAATTTTTTATTTTTTTTTAAATAATGCTCTTTTATCACTCTTATCTGAATAGTAATACATTTCAAAACATTAATTGATCTCTCTATTGTATCCTGCTGCCAGTAACTACCCAAAATAATTTCGTATAACCCTTTAAGTTGTAAGGGAATGAAAGGGCTATGTTTTAATGTCCTGTATGTATACCAAACACAAACTAAGTTTGAATAAAAACTAAAAAAATGTGAAAACAAAGTTATAAAAACAAACCCACAAAAAAATTTTTGCTTAAAACTATTTTTACACATCAAGTGCAAATAAAGAAAAACAACTCAGAATAGATCCAAGTGCCTGTACTCGTATGTCTAGAATCCAAATACATTTTTTGTAGTTTAGCCCACACCAACCTCCCCTCAACCCTGCACCAACACTACTACTCTCCATATGCGTACACTTCCCCTAACTGTATACATTCCTTTCCTTACCCTAACTGTACACTATCCTTAACCCAGCATTAAACTTAACTTTACTGTAGTACTAACCCTGCACCTTACTTACCCCAAACCCTAAAAAATCCCTTCTGCTAATATCAGTACTGATATCACTTAAAGGATTTATTAGCTAAAACAGTAGAGAACAGCCATCTACTGATTGTTTTCACTATGGCAGGGAGATCTCCCTGTAATGCTGAAGCTCCAGCATGCTGTGATCAGTGCGCATCAGCTGGAAATGCCAACACCGATCACAATTGGAAGGGGGCATGCAGAAAGATTCTTAGGGTATTTTCAGTCCTTTGGTGTCTCCCTCAGAGAGCTTGCAGCCAAGAAGCACCACGGTTGAGTGATAGGGAATTAGGGGAACATGCACCGCTTGACAATGATTTTTTTTTTTTTAAATCAGCAAACACTTTTAAACAAATATAAACCAAAATAAAGGAAGAAAAATATTTATAAACTTGGTCAGCTTGCATTATTGGGCATGCCTTTCAGACAGTGGAGTTTCTTCAGCCTTCCTATACCCATTCAGTTCAGTTTCAGACCAGTCCACTAATAACAGAAACAGGCCATCATTGTGCAGCATGATAGAGAAACCCGACACCAGAGCCTGCTCTGCATGATAACCCTGATCTGAACCCCTCTCTTCTCCCTCTGTCAGGATGTTGCAAGGTGAAGTGATCTTCCAACTGCACATTTGTAAAACTGTCATGCATGTCCAATGTACATTTCCAGTATTCCTAGGGATAGGACTCTGATTAGATCGATGTCCACCCTTGATTGGGTGTGGGAAGCATAATAAAGAAAAAGATAAATATGAAACAAAAATCATATCTAATGAGTAATGCATGTCCCTTGAGTAGATTTAAAGGGCTGCACACAGTGTTCACTTTGAGTTTAGGGCAACTAAAATGGCCCCAGGTATTGATTAATATCTCGATCATCCTGGTGTAAGTAGGGATTTACCAGCATGTTAAGACGTAGAAGTATGCCCTTAAAGTATTAAAGCCTCGGCTTTAACATTGTTAAGGGGTTTACCGTCTTGACCATCATCTTCAAGCTCGTTTTCAATAGTTCACTTTCAAGATGATCTTAACCAAGGTATCAGTTTACCTGGTTTCTTAGCAAATACTAAGGATGTTATTCCCTACTGAATCTGTTTGACATTTGATCACCTCTTACTTCTTGACGTGTTCCATCCCTTGGGTATTCATGATACAGCTCTTGCTTGGCACATATCATACCGGTCTAATCATAATTTTTCTATCTAGTCTTCATTATCGCTTCCTTTCCCCATTGATGTACTGCAAGTATAAGTATTTGTTCCTGTTTTCTTGTTCTTTGTCACCTCATCTTTTCCTGTCCTCAGTTCTTTCAGCCAGTAATCTCTGGCATGGTGCATCATTTGTGTATAGGAGACACCACACAAAGAAAAAAATTTCTGTTTACTCGTATAAAGAAAAAAAAGTATCTAAAAACTGGATCTCATGAATGGTACAAACAAATTCAAAATCTTCACTGCCATCCAGGTTGGACAGAATTAATATGAAAATGTACGTTTGCATGTAGTGGGTCCTGGGAACAGCTCTGGCTTTGTCCATTGTCCAAACTGATCCATTGGTGATTGATGATTTGACAAAAAAACATTGGACAGCGCCCATTGACTCATAGCACCTTAACCAATACTTAGCTGTAGTGTTTATGATGCTTAGAGAGCCCCTTACTATATAAACTATATTAATTTATCATGTCACTAACAATCCTCAAGCAAGCTGCAAAACACGTGCTCGTATAGTTATGTACATTGTATGTTTTTTCTTCTCTCTCTCTTTCTATACCTTTATCTTTATTCTTTCTCTCTTCCGTATATACAAGTTGCTTGTTACCTTTCCTAAATCGTCATGGGAGTTCTTTATTATTAATACTTATTGTGTGTGTTTATCATATGGTCAAAATAATTTTGGAAATAAAGGTATATTTCAGTTCCTGCTCAATTCTTTTAAATGTTTTGAGGAAGCATCTTTTTATGCAGTAGTAGATTGTAAAAGCAAACCCTTCCCTAATCTAATCCACATAAATTCTTATTAGACATGATCCATAACCACTTGATTGGCCTCTTAAGTGCTAGACAATGTTGCCATCTGTCCTAGATTAAGGGAACATCTGCAAACACTCCTGCATTTTTATATGTAGGAATACATTATTTAACGCTCTACTCACAGCATTCAAGGTATCTCTGGCGTTATACCTTCTAGGTTGGGTTGGTGGTGTTGCAGGTGTACCTTAATGAGGAATATTTAACCCATTAGGTGCACATCTCTTGGTTTTATTATATTAAAGTTTAGCAAATCAGCATCACATTTCTAATATTGTTTGTGCTTTCTTCAGTTTATAATATAGTATGGTTACTCAAAATGTAATGCTTTGTTTTTATATCAGACAAATTCAATTATGGATTGGGGACACTATGAACTTTACCATAACAGAAGTAGGCAAGTTTCGGCACAGCAGATGTTGGACTGCATCTCAGACAATACTATTACAGCCATAATGTTAGCAAAGCATCAGGAGAGATGTAGTCCACAACATCTGGAGTGATGCAGCCAACTACCCCACTAAAGTCAATTATTTTTGAGGAGGGAAAAGTAAAACCAATGATTTTTTTTTTTTAAACTTATGAAATAACATAGATAAGGTTTGCCCAGTATATGGGAATAAGGCCCTCCTGTGTTTGTCAAGTTTTTGCATTATCTCAGATGTTTTGTACACTTAAAACTATTTTAACATAAAAATGTCATCAAGGGTAATAGATTTTGTTCTAGTTTTAAATTAAGTACATGTTTAAAAAAAATAAATAAAAGAGAGAAAATCCCATCTCTCTTTAGTATATGACAGGATCCTTCAGCCATGTACGTGTGCTTTGGCTCAGACTAAGTTTGAAAAAACTGCTTCACTACCTGCACAGAATACCAGAAAGACTGTCGGTTTTCAAATACTGTCTGATCCAAGGTGCATTTATATAGCTGTAGGATCCTGTGGTATACTAAACGTAGGGCATTTTTAAATATACCTCATTTAAAAAATTTGGGGGGGGATTTCAGTTGTCCTTTAACAAAAATGGATTAGGGATACAGAGTGAGGCAAAAAAAAGCGGTTGCCAAAATAGATTTACATGTAAGTGACATGATTGCTAGGTATGGCTGTGAGACATGTGTGATTGCAGGTTGGTGTTTCATTATCCTCTAGCTCGGCGTGTCTTTGACGCCCGGCTTTGTGTTTGTGATTCCCAGTTTCTGTATGTGTGTACCCCAACTTTTGTGTTTACCCCAGATTTCTATGTCCCGCCAGCTTTGCATGTTCCCAAACTCTGTGTGCTTGTGTCCCCTAGCATTCTATTTTCTTTGGTTTCTGTGTTTCACAGCGTTATCTGCCAACTTTCTTCTTGTTCTTTGTGACTGTCCCCCAGTTTTTTGTGCCTGTGTCCCCTAGTTCTGTATGTCTTGCATTTTTTTTTTATTTAACCTGTTAGTTTTTACATAATAGTACAAAGTAAGTACCCAAACACTCAGGTCAGCATGTAAGCTTCTCAAGAGCAAACTCTAGTATCATCTTATGAGGAACAGAGTGGAACATGTCCAACAAAGTTCCAAAGTGTAGGACTATGGATAGTTCAACAACAATTAAACATTTGGGCTAATGGCCACATATAAAGGTAGACTGGTAAACAATAATTGTCCGCTAAGGATCTTTGACAGCACTGGGTGGCTGTGATTGAGTGGGGGTATCAGCTGACCACTTTCAGACTATCAAAGCACCCATTGCGGGTTTTATGACTAGAAGGAAGTGTCTAATGTCTGCCTTAGGCATACCTCCAGTAGGGGCCAGGCTAAATTCTTAACGCTCTCAATATTATTTAAAAACACGGTACGGTGCGGCTCGGCAATACAATCATTCACATTGAAGATTCTTCTAGAAATCAGGTACAGCATGAAAGAAAAGAGATACAGGGGGATTTTGGTCTTAAAGAGTGACTCTTACTGCTATAAATAACACTTGGGTGGTATACACAAGTACTCTTTGTTTTGGCTCAATCTTTGGCTCTTTGCAAGTCTTTGAAAACTCCAAGGATTAGATTTTTTTTAACATTTGTATCACATATTTACTTAACACATAACTAGATAGTAAAAGTAGTAGAATTACCCCTTTAAGAAGGGAAATCGGAAGGACTAGACTAATATAATTTATCAATGGAATAATAATTATTCTTGTTGTGCCATTTGTGTGTAATGTTCTCTTTAAATACTCTACATGATATGAGATATGTGTTCTAGGTCTAAGTCCCCTTTCAGGTCTCCTTTATTTCTCTAAAACTGTAAGTGTATTCTCTATAAATTCTTTCAACCAGTGTGACTCAGTGTTCCATGTTCCATAGCATCGTTTATATTATTTAAGAATCAGGCCACAAACTTCGACCTCTTCTCTTTTACCTGGCTGTCATCCAGTGATATTTCCCCTTTGTTACATGTCAGATCAACTGAGCTGCTGAGATTGAAGAGTTGCGCAAAAGTAGACTAGTCGGCAGCTGCAGGGGCTGACATATTGTGTGACATGCAGCCATTCACAATCCGTGTGTGTGCTGTAACTGAATTATCCAGCCTTTTAGATGAATCCGGTCATTGAAATTAAACAAAATCAGCTGCAGTGTGTTAGATTTAGTGGAGGTTTATTTTTTGACATTTTACTACTAACTCCTTTGTCGTTGCTTACTCACCGGACTGTAGTGCTATGCGTCTATTTGGCTAAAACACCTTGCGGCTGTGTGACTAGTGACACACATACATGATACATTTATTCTGGCACATCAGTATGTGTCTAAAAATTATTTATCTATATCCAAGGATAGATCTGTACTTGGATCTTAGCATGTGGTCAACAGTGCCAGGTTCTTGTTGGCAACCTGTTAGGGCTTACACAGCCATGTTTCTGGTTCACGATTTGCTTTATATTTATTCCCATTATATAATTTGGTTTTCATGCAACTGATAGCACAATGATAGTCAAATCTGAGCACTTTAACAGAAAACCACATAGGATAATTAGGGAAAGTTCATGTGCGTGTGGACTTTTTAATCATGCATAGTATATAGAGTTGTACCTACGTTAGTTGACACACAAGGTGGAATTATCTGTTGGTCACAAATTGTAATTTAATTGTGTTGCTCCACCCTCTTGTGTCTCATCCCCTCACCCTGTTATTCTCTCATTTGTTTCTCTCCTGATTGCCCATCAACCATTCTTTTGTGTCTCTCCTGCTCCCCATTTTCCTAGGCAGGTTACCAGTTTGGGCTTCCCCTTCACTCAGTTATTCAATATTTGTAAGAGTCATACAATATTATTTAAAAACACGCTAATGTGCGGCTCGGCAATACAATCATTCACATTGAAGATTCTTCTAGAAATCAGGTACCGCAAGAAAGAAAAGTGCAAATAGTTGAGAATTCAAAATTCATTTAACATTTAAGGTCAACGTAGCCAAAGTGGAAGTGTTGCTGACTTGGAGAACTATAAAATGCACTTTAAATTCGCAACAATTCCCACTTTAGTAAATAACACTGTTAGCACAGTGTTAGTGAAAGGGGCCAAGTATTTTCATGGTACCATGTCCCCTGTCTAAAACCTTTACCTTTAAAAGCCCATTTGGGCCTGGTGCTGGCAATTGCAATGGGGCTTATTACAGAATCATATCGACAGAACACTGTAAAACAGTCATACCTCCCAAGCGTCCTGTATCTGATGGAGCTGGTGCCAGAGGGAATCTCACAGAATGCAGATATAAGAAAACACTAACCCTAAGCTAGTCTCTAATATTTATCTCTCGAGTAAGTACATACCTCATAACAGCAGCGTCCGGTGAAGCAGGATGTCAGTGGGAAGGGTAAAAAGGTGGGCCACTGACATGCAACCATGTAACCGACACCTCCCAAAGGGTCAGACCTGCCTGGAAGGGGGAGAGTCTGCCTGAAGAATTGGAATGTCTGCCTGGTATAAATGCATGTCTGGCTGCCCGCCACTCATGCAGACTGGCCAACTAAGGATGTACTAGGCAGACTGACCTTGGCGCAAATACAATTGATGATGCACTCAATCCTCACTTTCTGAGGACTGCCCCCTAGCACTCACTTGTCCATTCATCTCCTTACCTTCTTACTAGAAGGCAGAATCTCCTAGGATGCAGTCTGCGACATAGAAAAGGTGGATGTAGTGAGTGTAGAAGAAAGGGGGCATTGCCACAGTGTTAAAGAGACCAAAGCAGCAAGACCATTTGCAAAGTGTGTCAAGTCAGCTTTACCTTAACTATTTTCATAATTCGCCAGTCCACACACGTTTTGTTCCTCTACATGCCTCTTACGTTTCAATACTTAATACCTCTGGACAAAACAAGAACATGTAAAGAGTGGTTCAAAAAATATATATAAATTGTGAAATCATTTGGTGATTCCACTAAACAATGTGTAATGTGTTTATTTTCCTCTCTCCAATTGCTAGCTTGTCTATGTGAGCAGAGATAGATAAATCAAGAAGACACTTGCTTATTTCCATCATGCACCGATGACCAGCATATATAATCCTCTTGAAGTTAACTATTTTTACGAGTATTTTGCATGTTTCACAGTTGCTTTGAAGGAGCAAATGTTCGTATCAAGCGGAGCCCTTTATCCTGTGAAGCATAAAGGGAAAAAATGCAACACCTAACAACATAAATTGTGTTTGATTAGGTTTAATTATGGTGCTGTCACAGAGATGCAAAAGAAGGTTTGCTTTGTCAAAAAGCAAAAGAATAACCTGCTGTCTGTCTGCTGACTTAATGGCTTTAATTGCCGTCACAAAATCAGGATCTGGTGAAGTTGTTTGAACATATCAGCATGAACCAAATATTTCCAATTAAGATCAAGTTGTGTGAATGAAACAATTTTAATTGTCGTCAGTACCCCTGGTTTATGACAGGGCACATGTTTATAAATTCTTTATTACAGGCTAAATCGTCTGCTAATATAAAGAAAAGAGAGAAAGTTGGCCTATGTGTTTGCAGGATATTGAAACACACCCAGAATGAGTATAACCATGGGTTCTTTAGGCCCAGAAACAGCCTAACGTGCATTCCTGTTTGAGAATCGGTGAACCAGTCAATACAAAAGCAAATCAGTCATGAAGTACATAGTGCATACAGTAGAGCTCTATACAGGATACCATATTGAAAATTCTCTTTACACGGTGAGAAATAGACTAATACAGAAATGAGTACATGAGGGCTGTGCTGTGGAAAAGGAAGTCAGTGATATGTAGTCCTCATTTCATCCAAAAACAGTCTGTAGTATGCAGTCCCTGTTTAAGAGAAAATTACGTTTGGATTAGGTTTGTACGGGATGGGCAAAAATTCAGGGTTTGAGGAGTCAATAACTTTTTTATTAATGAACCAATTTAAATGATATTACATACAATGAATGCTTAACGCATGGAGATTTTTTTTGACCTCTTTTAAATGACCTCAATTTGCCACCTTGCAAAATCGGACTCTTTCAATTGCATTTTTCATAACATTCGTTAATGTTTGATACTCTGGCGCTCAAATTCCTGCACTGATATACTCCTTGAGCTGCGCAAGTATACACGGTTTATTCATATACACACGCTTCTTCAGATATCCCCACAGGATGGAATCGGTAGCTGAAAGGTCGGGCAAACATGGCAGTCAATTAATCTGGGAATTTCTTGAAATTACCGTTTGCCAAACAGTTGTCAGTTTTAAAAATAAATTCCACAATTTTGACTTGTTCCTTTGTGAAATTAGCCATGATAAACCTCCTCAGACTCCGTTATAATATGTACCTGCAACAACAAAAAATTTAACTGGTAACAAAGAAGTTATTTACCTGTCAAATCAAACTCTGAACTTTAGCATATGCTGTGTAAGGTATGAATGAGACAACCCAAACATTACACACGATCTTTCAAACCCTTTTGGCATGTATAAAAGTTTAAAGAACCTAGAAGGTTGCAGAATGTAGATATAATTTGCCAACCCATAAATGAAAATATTCAGAATTCACAAGCATTAGGGGCTATGCTGTTTTCTAACAAACAAGAGGCACATGGCTGAAGTTGATATTGCACATTAGGCCCAAAAGCTGCAAGGCACAGCAATATTCACGTGGAAAATTAATAATCAGCCTTAAAGTGCTACTACAGCTCCGAACTCTGGTTTTCTGTATGTCACACACAAAAATAGCTGCAAGTGGAACAATGAGGTGTGGAAATGCACATTTCCTGGCTCACACACAGTGCATGTTCAAAAGCTGTGCCCAATCTTGGCATGGGAAACATCAGGTACAATGTCTGCTGCTAGCCTTGTCCATTTATCTTGCAAAAACCAACCCAGGAACTGCACTCTTTCTAATCCATAAGCTTAGGTGCAACCAAACCAGAGGCTAGCACCAAGCCTCTAAATGTAGTTAGTAGTTAAAAAAAAAAAAAAAAAAAAGATGAGTCCAGGCACTCCAAGGTATAAGCAGGCAAATTTATGTGTCCAGCAACGTTTCAACCAGAAGAGGTCTTCTGGAAAAGATCTCTGCTGGTCGAAACGTTGCTGGACTCTTAAATTAATTTTCCTATTTACACCTTGGAGTGCCTGGACTGTTCTTTTTTTTTGGCTACTACTAACTACATTTAGAGGCTTGGTGCCGTTGCACTTGAGCGTATGGATTTGGAAGAGTGCAGTTCCTGGATTGGTTTTTGCAAGATAAATCTGGCACAATCAGGCACAAGGCCCAGTTACTGGCACAATATATGTTGGACTTTTAAGCATGCGTGGGAGTTTAAGCATGCGTGGGATAGGCATAAGGCTATCCTAACTATAAGATAATGCCAGGGACTAATGAAAGTATTTAGAAAACTGGGCAGACTAGATGGGCCGAATGGTTCTTATCTGCCGTCACATTCTATGGACCTTAAATCTGGCCTATAGAATGGCACAACACCTTCTCCTGAATTACTATTGTTTTGCATTCATTACTGGTCTGGGGTCTATATCAAAACATATGTGATGGCTGGGTACCTCTTTAATATAATTTAATCTTGCTCTCTTTTTTGTGTACCACGGTTTGTTGTATATGATAAACAATACACTTATTCATAACATGGTGCTATTAGGTGTGGAACCCAGCCTGGGCAGGGATACTTCAAACTATTGAATAAGGATTTGGTTAAATCTATTTTTTTTTTGTTCTTTTGGTAGTATCTTTCATTAGCAGGCTTTATGCTAGTTGTACAGAATAGTAAAAGCAATGAACCATTCTCAAATGGTTTAACACCAAAGGCCCCATCATCCTCCTGCGCCCCATCATCACTTCCACCATAGACTTCTGGCTGATGAAATTGTGTATCTGTGTGCCACTATGTGCCAGTGTGTATCAGTGTGTCAGATACATACACACACACACACAGAGAGATACACACTGGCACATACAAACACAGATACACATACCTTGACACACACCAGCACATACAAACACAGATACATACACTTTGACACAAAGATACACACACCTTGACACACAGAAACACCTTGACACACAGATGCATACACATACACAGATACACACTGCGTGTCAAGGTGTGTGTATCTGTGTGCCAGTGTGTGTTTATATGTGTGTCAGATTCATACACACTGACACACAGATACACATACTGGCACATACAAAGATAGATAGATACACCTTGATACACAGACACACACCAGCACATACAAACACAGATACATACACTTTGACACAAAGATACACATACACAGATACACACTGCGTGTCAAGGTGTGTGTATATGTGTGCCACTATGTGCCAGTGTGTGTGTATCTGTGTGTCAGATACATACACATTGACACACAGATAAACACACTGGTACATACAAACACAGATACACACACCTTGACACATAGACACACACCTGCACATACAATAAACTGGGCAATTTTTTTTTATTTTTTTTTAACCGGGGGGAACTCCTGCTCTAGGCAAATCACCAGTTCCCTATTTATGAAAAAAAAAATTGTTTTTCTTGAGTGGGGTGCAGCTGATTGGTTAGAGTGTTAGCTGACCACTCTTGCCAATTAGTGGTGCCCCTGCCTATGCACTCCATGCATAAGGTAAGAAAGCATCCAGAGGCCTCTTGGCACCATAACTTAATTTTGATCAAAACTAATTTATTAAAATAAACTTGGTTTTGTGCTTAGAACGTCTGTTTAACATTCATGGAAGTAAAATGCTAACATGGAAATGCTTTAGTGAAAAGCAAGTTCCCCTATTTCTAATAGCACGTTATATTGAACTCACAGTCCTGTAACTACTGCCACAAACATTGCTCCCACAACTGTCTCTGCTCCGGTTATTTCTGCATGTGTTGTATTTAACAAGAGAGATCTGTAGTGTATAGCTTTCCTGCTCTACAAAATATATTTCATTTAGAGCTCACATGTGCTTGATTTACAGAAAAGGTCACCTGAGAAAGTTGTTCACCTTTAAAACATTGTACAGTAGACATTTCCTGTAATAATTACAGCACATATCTTGTTATCTGCCCAGCAAACAAAGAATACATTCAGAACACCACACCTGACAAGCCTGTTTCAATTATTGGACTGTTGTCTGTTTAGTGCAAAGAAACTAGGAATACAAGCAATGGTTCAACTAGTTCTCTGAATCCTGCTATTACAGTCCTGTTTATCCCCTGTCAGACAGTAATACTTTCACTCTCCAGCCATCTCACAAACTTGATTACCACTGTATACCTCCCCCACCCAGTTCTGTGTGAGCAGTGGAATGGTGCACAAAACTAGCATATTATTGAGAGGATATCTGAATATTGTTTATATAGTAACAATGTTCATAAAAATATGACCGTATATTGATTTTTATTTTTTATTTGTTTTGTTATAAAGTTATCATTGTGTTAGTGTAGGGAGTATTTAAAACTATGGGCTTCACATCCTTTTAGCAGTATCAGTTGATTTTACTGCTTTATAATTTAAAGTCATGAAGTATTTACATTACACATAACTAGTTATGAGTAAGATAAGCAGGGTTTTAGCCAAATAACATTCTGACTGAGCATTATATAAACTTCAGAAAGAAGACTCTCACGGTAAATATTGTTGGCTTTAAAACCGGAAAAGAACCAAATTAAACAAAATATAGATTTTAATTAAATAATCAAGTCCAAACAGAGTGAGCATGTTAGTGACTTTACCACTACATAAAGATGTATAGTTGCAATAAGCTGAATAAATCTAAATCCTAGAGGAGATGGAAAATGTGCTGAATTCTTTAAACTTTAGAGGCATAAGTACATTTAGTTCACAGCACTATTAAAAAGTTAAAAGCAGTGAAATTATACGCTGAACTAGTTTAATTGACAAAACCCAGCAAGACAGAACCACATAAATGGTGTTCGTTAAAGAGAATGTATCCACCAGTGCTTAGAGTATATATCGGACAGTTTTAGCCTTCAATTATTGTATTACAGTTTACAACTGGCCTTAGTTCTAGATTCATTTTTTTTTTGTGTGTGTGTGTGTGTGTGTGTATATATATATATATATATATATATATACCAGATAAAATCTGTATCTTGTAATACCTTTTTTATTGAACTAACAGATTTTTTTAATGACAAGCTTTCAGGAGAATCTCCCTTTCTCAAGTCTAAAGTATGTATGTACCGTATATACTCGAGTATAAGCCGAGTTTTTCAGCCCATTTTTTGGGCTGAAAAACCCCAACTCGGCTTATACTCGAGTCACTGTCTGTATTATGGCAATTTGCATTGCCATAATACAGACCGGGGGAGAGGGGGGCTGGCAGAGCTGTAACTTACCTGTTCTGCAGCTCCTGTCAGCTCTCTCCTCCTCCGCGCCGTCCGTTCAGCACCTCGGTCAGCTCCCAGTGTAAGTCTCGCGAGAGCCGCGGCTCTCGCGAGACTTACAGTGTGAGCTGATAGAAGGAGCTGCACAGACCGCGCGGAGGAGGAGAGAGCTGACAGGAGCTGCAGAACAGGTAAGTTACAGCTCTGCCAGCCCCCCTCCCCCCCCCACTGAACTGCCAATGCCACTGGACCACCAGGGAAGGAGCCCCCCTCCCTGCCATATATCAAGCAGGGAGGGGGGACGAAAATAAATAAATATATAAAAAAAAAAAAAATAATAATAATAAAAAAAATTAATAACAAAAAAAAGGGGTATAAGGACCACTATGGGAGGGAGGGGGGGGGTATAAGGACCACTATGGGAGGGAGGGGGGGGGATAAGGACCACTATTGGAGGGAGGGGGGGTATAAGGACCACTATGGGAGGGAGGGGGGGTATAAGGACCACTATGGGAGGGGGTGGGATAAGGACCACTATGGGAGGGGGTGGGATAAGGACCACTATGGGAGGGAGGGGGGTATAAGGACCACTATGGGAGGGAGGGGGGGGGATAAGGACCACTATTGGAGGGAGGGGGGGTATAAGGACCACTATGGGAGGGAGGGGGGGTATAAGGACCACTATGGGAGGGGGTGGGATAAGGACCACTATGGGAGGGGGTGGGATAAGGACCACTATGGGAGGGAGGGGGGGTATAAGGACCACTATGGGAGGGAGGGGGGGGGATAAGGACCACTATTGGAGGGAGGGGGGGTATAAGGACCACTATGGGAGGGAGGGGGGGTATAAGGACCACTATGGGAGGGGGTGGGATAAGGACCACTATGGGAGGGAGGGGGGTATAAGGACCACTATGGGAGGGAGGGGGGGGGGATAAGGACCACTATTGGAGGGAGGGGGGGTATAAGGACCACTATGGGAGGGAGGGGGGGTATAAGGACCACTATGGGAGGGGGTGGGATAAGGACCACTATGGGAGGGAGGGGGGTATAAGGACCACTATGGGAGGGAGGGGGGTATAAGGACCACTATGGGAGGGGAGGGGGAAGTAAGGACCACTAGGGGAGGGGAGGGTAAGGACCACTAGGGGAGGGGTGAGTCAGGACCACTGAGGGAGGAGGAGGGGAAGTCAGGACATATGGGGGGGGAGGGGGCGGCAAAAATTTTTTTGCCTACGGCGGCAAATATCCTTGCACCGGCCCTGCACACACTGCATTCACACACTGCATTCATACACACACACACTGCATTCATGCACACACACACTGCATTCATGCACACACACACTGCATTCATACACACACACTGCACTCATACACACACGCTGCACTCATACACACACGCTGCACTCATACACACACACATACGCACACACTGCATTCATTATACACACACTGTAAATAAATATTCAATTAATATATTTTTTTTAGGATCTAATTTTATTTAGAAATTTACCAGTAGCTGCTGCATTTCCCACCCTAGTCTTATACTCGAGTCAATAAGTTTTCCCAGTTTTTTTGGATAAAATTAGGGGCCTCGGCTTATATTCGGGTCGGCTTATACTCGAGTATATACGGTATATATATATATATATATATATATATATATATATATATATATATATACTTAATACAATGTTAAACAAAAATCTGCACACCAGTCAAGCCATAAGCCCTCAGAAATCACAAATTTGCAGTGATGTTACTACCGCAAAGGATTCTGGGTGGGCATATGCAAATTAGTTCAACAAAGAATCACATTTTTGCCTCATTCCATTTTAAACATGGATTCCTTTGAGTCTGTGTTTGCTGAATACAACAGCTTTGAAACATAACTTAGGAAAAGATGCAAAGCGGTAGTAACATCACTGCAAATTTGTGATTCCTGTGGGAAAAGCAAGTCTTATGGCTTGACTGGTGTGCAGATTTTGGTTTAACATTGTATTAACTATCCACAGACTTCAGGTGGAAGGGGTTTTCAATCACAATTTTTCCCCACTATAACCTATTTATATATTTATACATATACACACACACACAGTGCCACTGTTGCCGAGTCATGTCCCGTGGACAATCACAATAGATCTATTATAAAAAAGGATTGTTAGGCTCTTCACCATATTCAAATCCTTATTTCATTGGACTTGCCTTTTGTTTTTTTTGCTTCTGACAACAAATCAGTTGATATATTGCAACAAGAGTGGAAATGATCTGATCATAGATAATACAGCCAGAACTGTCCCTCGCCATTTGTGTTGTGATGTAAGTGGTCTTGGGTCAGCTGGACAAATAATAGGCGTAGTTTAAGTGAATGAGAAGTTTGTTGGAATAATGAATTCTCCTTCCATTTTTAGTTTTTACCATGTTCCTGTTAAAAATAAATCTTTCATGTTGAAAATATTAAAGAGCCGAGCCCGAGCTCCCACTGGGGTCTATATAAAGTTATCACTCTATGGGCACAGCGTCTTATTCATTACTGCGTGTACCTTCTTTACTTACTCAAGGAAATGACATTATGAATGTTCTTTTCCTGTGTAGACTGTACAAAGGCAACATATTGCTTATTCATGTGCAAGGGTGAAGAATGTAACCTATCTAGAGCACGAACTTCATTATATCAGCATTTGTGGTTTTGAACTTTTGCCCAACTCTCCACTGCAATATTCTTATTGTGCTTCTTTAGAAATGCTTCATAGCAGTTTATCATAGTTCTGGTTCATAGTGCATCTACAAACCTATAATTAAAATTGCTAGATTTCTGGTAACCCACCATGCTGGAGCAGGGGAGGCTGAGTCTGGCGGAGTTAGCCATTTGTAACACTATTCTTTGCTAGGCAAGTCATCTCCAAACCATTGAATGTTCTGTTCCAGGCTACCCATGGGTACATTACATTTTTGTAATTGGTCAACAGCAATGTAGCGGGTGGTTTTCCCAAACAGAAAGTGTGAATTGAGCTTCCAGTGCAGTTTCTGTGAGGTGAAATATGTACATTTCTGTGTGTTTGAACCACAACCTTTTTTTTGTTTAAGTCCACAGAGGAGTGTGGAGGATAAACAGTGTAGTGTTGAAAGTACCTCATCTGTTTCATCTTGTCACTCTTCATAATACATTTTTATGCAATCCTTGTAGTCCAGGAGACTTTTTGAATTTTCCTTTGTATATATATTAAAGGGATACCATAAGTGCCAGTATTACAAAGCTGTATTCCTGGCTCTATAGCCCCTCATGCCCCTTACTTACCTGATCCCATGACTGATTTCCCTCCCGCAGGCTAGTGGCTCCGCCTTTTCCTCCCTCATGTGAGGAGCGGCTGCGCATGCGTGGTAAGTGCCGCGTGCGCATTAGACCTTCCCATAGAAAAGCATTGAATCAATGCTTTCCTATGAGGAAAAATATGACGCTGAATGACCTCATGCAGAGTGTGAGTATGTCCAATGTCCGATACAGGACCAAAGGTCCATTTGAATGCAGGAAGCGCCTCCAGCGGCTGTCTGAGAGACAGCCACTGCAGGTAGACATAGTGCTGCAATGTAAACATTGCAGTTTCTCTGGAAATGCAATATTTTACATTGCAGCACGAAGTGTAAAATGAACACTGCACCCAAACCACTTCAATAAGCTGAAGTGGTCTGGGTGCCTATAGTGTCCCTTAAACACAATTTATGGTATATAGTGTTGTTGCACCTCATTTTTCCCACTACAAGTTAATTTTCATAAACGCCTATATATGTTTCTCTGTTTTAATCTGCTTTGGTACATTGTTTTGTTACATTTATATTCTTTCAGGAATTTCAGGCCCTAAATGGAAGCCGATAATACTTGTGTGAAAAAGAATGGGATGATCTCAGTCCAGCGCAGGTGAATTAATAATTAGCCAGAGTTTGTGACAAAGCTGGCATGGCAGTGGTCTATAGGGATTGGTATTTGGCAGTTGACAATTTTATAATCTTGTTAATTTTGCAAATGTCTATACAAACAAGTGCTCATGTGCTCATGCCTGTTTACTGAAGGCACTTATTTAGTAAAAGACAGTAACTAGTATAACTGTTCAATTTGCATTTTGTGCCTATTGGTCTGGAGAACTGGTTGAAGAGAACTCTATTAGTCTATAGATAATATTTTATATATATATATATATATATTTATATATATATATATATATATATATAATATTTATGATATAGAATATATTTATTTTTGGGATCTTTAATCTGTTCATGATTTGCTAGGTATCATAGGATAAATAAACAATGAATGAAAAGGAAAAGTTGCTTACAATGCGTTTAGCATTTTTCTCCTTAGACATCTGAAGTCGATTTATTTTGTCTTGGCACTTTGTGAAAGTGTATCTGTAACAGTAAAAGCACAGTTTAGTTCTGTATAGTGTGCTGGACCACCGTGTAAATGGTACATTTTATATACATTCAACTGGAAAAAAACTTTCATCTTGCAGCCGAGTTGAAAGAAGCAAAATACACATTTGTTATTAGTGGATACAAATCCAATAAACTTCTGAATGGTTTAGTCTATGTTTATTCTGGGCAAGGTTGCTTGTTGTTAAGATCTGTAGGGATAAAATGAAGCCTCTTTTTGCCATCTCTGTAAAAAAAGGCTAAGGAATGCATTTTTATTTTTTTTTTAAAAAAAGACATTGGTAGTCAAAAATCAGCTTTCTGTAGCAGTTGTTCTTTCACGCGTTCTGTCTGTCTCCCAGTTTTTAGCTAAGCCAACTGTCTGAAACTGCTCATACAGTTACAGAATACGTAGGGTTTATTCATTAAGAGTGCGGATTGCTCCACTTTTAGAATGTTTCCCTTAAAAATAGCCCTCCACCTTTGTGTATTGTCTGTAAATTCAACTAGTCAGGGAACAAACCAAATACCATTATCTTAAAAAGTACTTGATAACATTTCAAAATTTCAGTTTAAAAAAGAAAAAAAAAGAAAATAGATTTGCTTCTATAAAATATTGATTTTAAGGTTATGTGGTATTTTCAATGCAATAATCATGCTGGATACACAGGGAGCAGTTTTATTAAAATCTAGCTCTGTAAAACCTAGTCTGCGTGTACTATCTGTGTGCTAGGATAATTAAGTCCAGTGCTTAAATATGAAGTAGTGTCGAGACTGAATAATGGGGACAATATTTCATGAGCGAACCTCAAACATTTTGTTGACTTTCGCAGAACCACTCATCATCATCATCATCATCATCATCATCATCATCCAACATGTTAACCTATATGCTTTGAAACTCGAACAAGATATAGGTTTAATTTAAGCCTGCAAAGAAAACTAATATGGAATAAAGCTACGGTATATATAAAGAGTATATATAAAGAGGGAGAATGGTAAAAGCATATTTCTCATATGTTTAAACAAGTCATTTAAGGTTAGAAATAAAAACCTTTATTTCTGTTCGAAGTATGCCTGACTAGTTAGATCTCTATTGCCTCCCTCTAAAAAAGTATAATAAATAATTTTGACTTGCCTTTGAACAGTGAATCTAGGTCCTCCAGGGGGTTTAGCAATTTTGCTGAGTAGGTCTATGTGGAGTATTGATAAGGTGTTTGTAATCGTCTTACTGTAACTGCAATCTTTGAAAAGGGCTCACTTTGCTACTATTTCTACATTTTAGCTATGTTGCCTTGACTTATATCAGCAGTTTATATTGTTTGGCGTCCAATGATACACTGTATGTGATTTTTTTTATTTTTTTTTATACGTTACAGAGTTTGGGTGTAGTCATTAAAACAAAAAAGCAAACAAAAAAGCTTTTCACAAAGCCATTCTTCTCCCCTCTTAATATAAAAGTACACTACTCTGTCCTTCTGCAGTGTTCTGTCTGCCACAAGTCCAGCCGTAACAAAATACTTTTTCCAAAATAGTGTAAATATTCATACAAATGTGATTCTATACTCACTATCCAGGTGAACAGGGCATCAGTATCAGCCAAAATGTAGCAGGTTAGATGTGATTTAAAACCAAAATAACATTCGGCTAATGCTTAAAAAAATAACAGTGTGGGCACAGCAACTGGGAAAAATATGTAGCCATTGCTTAGTGCTGGATGCCAAGTACAATGCAACACTAAGATGCATTACTACCATGGTTACAATATCCGCTTTTATTCAGATTTTTTTGGCATATTTTTCAGCATGACATCAATGTGCTTACTCATTCTTCCAACACAGTTGGAAGTAGAAATGCCCACAAAACTTTGCGTTATCTCTGATATTCTAGTCGCCTTAGAATGGGGTTATATATAGGTTTTGTGTAGAAGAATAGATCTGCCTTTGGTGTTACTCATTTACTTAGCTTCTACCATGTGCATCATCATGAGTAAGCATTGCAGCCCATTTCTTCTTACTAAATCCTGAATTGCAAGTGAACTGCAGCCAAATATTTTTGGTATTGTCTTTAGTTACCAGTATGTTGTTTGCGAGTACGGTGAACCATAACATTTTCAGATGCATAATTTGTATTTGAGAAAAGAAGTGTTATAATATGAATCTGTGGCTGCACTAATTAATCCCCACTTGCTGAGAACATGGGGAGGAAGCACAGGAGACTCCTGTACACAGAGACCCTGAAATTACCTGATATAAGGCTGTCTTTTGAGCGGCCTGCTCAGGCTAGTGCAGTCAAGGTGGCGCAGGCCAGCAGGGCCGCCATCAGGGGGTGACAACCGTGACGGTTGTCACGGGCCCGGCGGTCCTGGGGGGCCCGGACTGCTTTGGCAGTCCAGGGCCCCACAATTACACTCTGCACATATATATAGCGATCATCGCTATATATATGTGCAGCCGCGGGCCCCCCGGCTCCCTGTATTTGCAGAGGGGGCCCAGCGGACTGCAGGAGCACTTTCCAGCATTTGCCTGTCTCTAACTCCCGCGAGATGTGCGGTTGGTAGAGCATGGCAACGCTCCGCGCGACGCGCAAACCACGTCTCACGGGAGTAAGAGACAGGCAAATGCTGGAAAGTGCTCCTGCAGATCGCTGGGCCCCCTCTGCAAATACAGGGAGCCGGGGGGCCCCAGAATGCCATCGGACCACCAGGGATCAAAGGATCTTCCCCCCTCCCTGAACCAGGTAAGAAACAGGGAGGGGGGAATAACTTTCATTACATTCATACATGCACTACTAAACACACTAACACACACTGCATCCACTACACTAACACACACACTGCATCCACTGCACTAACACACACACTGCATCCACTGCACTAACACACACACTGCATCCACTGCACTAACACACACACACTGCATCCACTGCACTAACACACACACTGCATCCACTGCACTAACACACACACTGCATCCACTACACTAACACACACACTGCATCCACTGCACTAACACACACACACTGCATCCACTGCACTAACACACACACTGCATCCACTGCACTAACACACACACTGCATCCACTACACTAACACACACACTGCATCCACTGCACTAACACACACACTGCATCCACTGCACTAACACACACACTGCATCCACTGCACTAACACACACACTGCATCCACTGCACTAACACACACACTGCATCCACTACACTAACACACACACTGCATCCACTACACTAACACACACACTGCATCCTCAACACTAACATACACACTGCATTCACTACACTAACACACACACTGCATCCACTACACTAACACACACTCTGCATTCATTACACTAACACACACTCTGCATCCACAACACTAACATACACACTGCATTCACTACACTAACACACACACACTGCATTCACTACACTAACACACACACTGCATCCACTACACTAACACACACACTGCATTCATTACACTAACACACACTCTGCATCCACAACACTAACATACACTCTGCATCCACAACACTAACACACACACTGCATCCACTACACTAACACACACACTGCATTCATTACACTAACACACACTCTGCATCCACAACACTAACATACACTCTGCATCCACAACACTAACACACACACTGCATCCACTGCACTAACACACACACTGCATCCACTGCACTAACACACACACTGCATCCACTGCACTAACACACACACTGCATCCACTACACTAACACACACACACTGCATCCACTGCACTAACACACACACTGCATCCACTGCACTAACACACACACTGCATCCACTACACTAACACACACACTGCATCCACTGCACTAACACACACACTGCATCCACTGCACTAACACACACACTGCATCCACTACACTAACATACACACTGCATCCACTACACTAACACACACACTGCATCCTCAACACTAACATACACACTGCATTCACTACACTAACACACACACACTGCATTCACTACACTAACACACACACTGCATCCACTGCACTAACACACACACTGCATCCACTACACTAACACACACTGCATCCACTGCACTAACACACACACACTGCATCCACTGCACTAACACACACACTGCATCCACTACACTAACACACACACTGCATCCACTACACTAACACACACACTGCATCCTCAACACTAACATACACACTGCATTCACTACACTAACACACACACTGCATTCACTACACTAACACACACTCTGCATTCATTACACTAACACACACTCTGCATTCATTACACTAACACACACTCTGCATCCACAACACTAACATACACACTGCATTCACTACACTAACACACACACACACTGCATTCACTACACTAACACACACACTGCATCCACTACACTAACACACACTCTGCATTCATTACACTAACACACACTCTGCATCCACAACACTAACATACACACTGCATTCACTACACTAACACACACACACACACTGCATTCACTACACTAACACACACACTGCATCCACTACACTAACACACACACTGCATCCACTACACTAACACACACACACTGCATCCACTACACTAACACACACTGCATCCACTACATTAACACACACACTGCATCCACTACACTGACACACACACTGTATTCACTACACTGACACACACTCTGCATCCACTACACTAACACACACACTGCATTCACTACACTAACACACACACTGCATCTACTAAACACACTGTATTCACTACACTAACACACTGTATTCACTACACTGACACACACACTGTATTCACTACACTAACACACACGCTGTATTCACTACACTGACACACAAGCTTTATTCACTACACTGACACACGCTTTATTCACTACACTAACACACATGCTTTATTCACTACACTAACACACACACTGCATCCACTACACTAACACACACATACTGTATTCATTACACTGACACACACATACTGTATTCACTACACTGACACACTCTGCATTCACTACACTGACACACACTCTGCATCCACTACACTAACACACACACTGCATCCACTACACTAACACACACACTGCATCCACTACACTAACACACACACTCTGCATTCACTACACTGACACACACTCTGCATCCACTACACTAACACACACACTGCATCCACTACACTAACACACACACTCTGCATTCACTACACTGACACACACACTCTGCATTCACTACACTGACACACACACTGAATTTATTACACTAACACACACTCTGCATTCACTACACTGACACACACTCTGCATTAACTATACACACAGCATCCACTGCACAAACATCCTGTATTCACAGTACACGCACTACATCCACCACACATTTAAACATTCTGCATTCACTATACAGAGACACTGCGTCTAAAACACTCACTACATCCACTAAACACATTGCATCTAGTACACACAAAAACTACATCCACTACACAAACACACCACATCCACTACACACACTGCATCCGCTACACAAACACACACTCTGCATTCACTGCACAAACAGTATCTAATACACACAAACACTACATCTATTACACACATTCTAATTCACTTCCACTATACACACCACATTCAGTCCTGCATCATTGTCTGCGGACTAGGTAAGAGTCCTGTGGGCGGACTCGTGGGCGGGCCTGGGGGGATGGGGCGGGCTGGGGGATGGGGCGGGGGGGCCCAGACCTTGTGCTTTGTCAGGGGCCCCAAAATTTCTGGTGGCGGCCCTGCAGGCCAGCATAGCCAAGATGACGCCGGCAGCGCAGACGGAGATGGAGGCATAGGAGGAATCCTGTGAAGAGAGTGAGGATCTTACCTCACCGCCAGAGGCAGATTTGGAGCAAGACTCTAAATCCGACAAAGAAGCAACTAAAGAGGACATCAAAAGTCTCCTACAGGAGGTGAGGAGGGTATGGAAGTCCGACCTCCAGGAGGCTTAATCATTGATGGGGGTTCTCAGACAGAGAATTGACACAGTGGAGGCAAAAGAGCAAGTCAGAGAGAACAAGCTGTAACACACTCAGAATCAAGTGGACAGCTTGATCCAACAGGCTTGATCCAAACACTCACTAGATCTGTCACAACATTAGAAGCCAGACACAGGAGACGCAACATACGCCTGAGAGGCATCTCAGAGCACATTGGAGGGGACGCACTGCTACCCTTCACCCAGAGGCTACTGGCGTCTATGAGCATAAAAGGAAGCACAGACCACTCACTGCTAACATCGGCCTTCAGAGTACGCAAGACTGCGGCTGCCCTACAAGGAGTGCCAGGAGACACCATAGCAGTGACAGCTGATGTCGCTACCTGTACCGCCATCATGAGCCGATCCAGGGAGCTTGGCAATATACACTTTAAAAAGCTATAGAGTGGGGATCTCCCATTTGCCGCACTACCGGAATGCAGACAACTAGCCCCGATAGCCACACAGCTACGGAACACAGCGATCAAATACCGCTGGGGAGCAGATGGTTCACTGATCGTGATACAAGAAGCTACAGCACTTACCCTGACTTCTAAAGAGGACTGCATCTATCCAATGCCCAATCGACTGGAACCCGAGCACAGGGAGCCCTGACCTGAAACACACCATACTAATGACGACCGCGAACGCAGTCCTGCACTCATATTGGTAGCTACCCAGTCCCCAACCGCAGAATGATTCTTTAAAGTTGATTTACCTACCACTTTTCATTTTTATAGATTTACGTTATACACCATGTGTGTGCAGCCTAGCTTAGCCAGTTACTGCTTAATAGTAGGAATCACGCACCACATCCAGCCAGTTTGTCTATAGATGACACCACATAGAGCAATCTGTGAGGAATGGTACCGGCTTCTTACTTAGTCACTAAATTATCAGTTCTCACGCATTCCCAGTTATACTCTTTAGAGCACTGTAATATAGAGGCGCGTGTTGCCCCATCTCTCATAGGCGCACTACCGAGGCGAACCATAGAAGCTGCCATGCAAAGCCCAAGCCTTGTATCAATACACACATGTCGCAGCCTACCTATGTAAGAATGTATGATGTTATAAATGTTACTTTATGGTATTGTACCACTATATATTGACGCAGATGCTTTTTGGAATTGGAAACTGCAATAAAACAAAATTTATAAAAAAAATAATATAAAGCTGTATATTTTATTTTAGCATCTTCTAGTCTGCTTACTAAAAAAAGCATACTGATTTTAAATGCGCACATTCACAATGTTTAATTAGGAAGAAAAAAAACACCATGATATAAATGTAAATAAAATTCTCAACGCCATTGATGTGTATGATTTTGTTAAATATCAAGTCTGTGTGTAAAATCACCTTGTGTCTGCCCCTGAAGCAGGTAATGTTTACTGTCAGTTTTAAATACCGTAATCCGTTTTAAAGTTATATCGCTATTCATGAAAATCTACATAGTATACCCATCCTCCAAGTCTGTCACTGGTTGTCATATCAACTCAGGGAAGTGAGTCCACAGTGACTCAAGTGAAGGTAATACTTGAGGAGTTTTAGAAGTTTTAAAAGTGTATTCTAAACATCAAAACAACTTTAGCTTAATGAAATGTTTTTGTTGTAAAGATCATGCCCCTGGAGTCTCACTGCTCTATTCCCTGCCATTTAGGAGATAAATCACTGTTTCTGAAGCCTTTGCAAACACATCCCCAGCTGTCACTAACACGTTCTCTATTCATACTTGTTGAAAAAGAAATCAAAATTTTCTTTTATTTCTTTAATATTTTTTTTATTTCGTTTTAAATTTTTTACGAATATAAACTAAAATACAAATAAACATTTATAATTTTACATAGAAATGTCAGTATTATATAAAAAAAAAAACAACGCATATACAAATTTCTCATCTCCAGTTTCTTAATGGCCCTTTAGCCCCTACAACATCCTGTGTGTGAAAAAAAAGTTTAAAAACTTCTAAAGTAAACACATTGTGCTGTTAAAAAAATTTTTAGTCACGGAAACTGTGTGAGTCACAGTCAGAAAAGTGTAGCTTGGGCTGCATAAACAACGTAATTTAATTCTTGCATGGCAGACAACTGAGCAGCTAAACTGCATAGGGCATAATCTGTACTCAAAAACTGCCTCATTAACTAAAGTTGTTTTGGTGTTTAAAGTATCCCTTTGAAAGTACCTCTCTCCCTAATCGTCCATTCAAAATAATGTACAGGTCTCATCCTTTGCCCAATAGGTGACCACCAATGGCATTAATGTCTGTGAATATACTATTGCATTCTAGAGGAGATGGGTTTGCTCTCATCAATCCCATCTCTCAACCAAGTTAAGGGGTTCCATAATAGGTTACCATAGCAGCAACAATGACCGAATGACATTGTTTTTATTTTTGGAAGACAGAGTATATAGAACCCCAAACTCTGCTATAACTCTCTAACTTTAAAAAAAGTAAACTATCTTTTAATTGAGGGAATGGACTTCTTTATTGCTCTCTGGAAATGTCAGGTAATGTTTGCCATAATGGTGATAATCAGACAGCATGTCCTTAAAAGAAAAAAATATATATACCTTGCCTTTTGTTTTTCATTCGCTTATTCGCATTGGAACTATATGTATGTAATCATATTGAAAGGTGAACATTTTCTAAATATAGAAAAAGCCATTGTTTGTGACATTTAACAGAAAAAAACCTAAACTATTAATTTGCCATGCATTTAATATGTTTTCTTTGCATTCTGTGTAATGTACTTTTTATGCTAGGACGTACATACAGTCACATCATATTTACTGAAAGAACAGGGTCTGCTTAAAAATGGGATATGATTTGTGTGGGTGCTGACGGAATAAACACTGATATTTATGTTTAACTCTGTAGAGAACACAAGTGTCAAAAAGTTCAATTTTATTTTGTCATCTGTTATCCAATCTTTGATTTTTCTAATCTTAAATGATGGGGTTTCTGAAAAGTAAACGTGGAGCCAAAAATGATGACATGTAGAAAGTCAGTCACCCATGAATGTATGTAATCTGCTTTATAGCAAATTCAGGACACATTTATTCTTATCTAAAATTCGAATTTCACTTTGTATACAGTTTCAATTCTCAACAATTAACTCTTTAGTGAATTACCTGGTTGCTGTAAAAAATAAATAGCAAAATGTTTGCCAAAGATACCAAGTATTCGATTTGTTTTCAGCTTGTTCAGTGAATAACCATAACAAGTATTTTTTTCTGCATTCTAGGTAATCACTTTTTGCCCCCAAATCCTACCATTTAATAGGAAATTGTCTGCTTGTGTGCAAAACAGCAAATTGTGCAATGCTTCTCTTAAAGGGACACTAAAGGCACCAAAACAACTTTAGCTTAATGAAGCAGCTGTGGTATATAGATCATGTCCATGCAGCCTCATTGCTATATTCTCTGCCATTTAGGAGTTGAATCACTTTGTGTATACAGCCCTAATCGCACCTCCCTGCATGTAACCTGCACAGCCTTCCTGAAAAATAATAACCAATATTTTAGTATCCTGCATTGCACATTCTGTTTAATCCAGAATTTCTTAGCTCTTGCTCTGTTAATAACCTCCTAGACCCTGCAGGAGCCTTCTATTTTTGATTAAAGTTCAGTTCACAGAGAAGGAGAAAACGTCTGAAGCAATGTAGAGGGATCCTATAGTGCCCGGAAAACAAACCAGTTTTCCTGGCACTATAGGCTCTTGGAGTGCCCCCCTCCCTCGGGGCCCTCTCACTCAGCGCTGAAGAGGATAAAATCCCCTCAGCCACTTACTTTAATCCAGCACTGGGCTCCCTCGGCGCTGGTGACCTCTCCTCCCCTGCCGACGTCAGCTCCCGAGTGGAGCCAAATGCACATGCGCAGCCAGAGGTGCGCAGGCGCATTCAAACCCGCCCATGGGAAAGCATTACTCAAGGCTTTCCTATGGGGATCTTATTTGATGCTGGACTCCATGAGGACATCAAGCATCAAATAAGTGCAATTTAGTCAGTGTAAATCGTGGGAGTGCCTCTAGTGGCTGTCAGGGAGACAGCCACCAGAGGCCTGATTAACCCTGCAATGTAAACATAGCCTGAAAATGCTATGTTTTCAGCTGCAGGGTTAAAACTTGGGGGACTTGGCACCCAGACCATTTCATTTAGCTGAAGTGGTCTGGTTGCTTATGTTGGTCCTTTAACGTCTGACTGAAAATCAGGTCTTTTTTTCACGCAGGCTGTGTCAGTCACAGTCAAGGGAGGTGTGGCTAGGATTGCATAAACAGAAACAAAAGTTTCTTAATTTGTAAATGGCAGGGAATTGAATTCTGAGACTTTAGAGGCATGATCTATACACCAAAACTGCTTCATTAAGCTAAAGTTGTTCTTTGCGTAGAGTATCCCTTTATTGTTTTTTCTACGAGAATTATAAGGTTCTACTTTCCCCAGCAGTGATCGACCAGAGAGTGCACCTTCCCGGTTGTCTGATTAACTCCAACTCTATTCATTCTAATCAGAAGGGGTGAATGTTTTTTTTTTTTTTTTTTTTACAAATATGGATATAAGGTTCTTTTTACTTCAGGAAGAAACCACATTTTACATTTTAAAGGACCACTATAGTGCTTTCCTGGCACTATAGTGCCCTGAGGGTACCCCCACCCTCAGGGTTCCACTCCCGTGGCGCTGAAGGGGGAGGAAGGGGTTAATCCTTTACCTTTTTTCCAGCGCCGTGCTTCCTCGGCACTGGGACTCTCCTCTTCTTCTGATATCGGCTGAATGCGCGCGCGCGCGCGCATTCAGCCAGTCTCATAGGAAAGCATTCTCAATGCTTTTCTATGGACGCTGGCGTCTTCTCACTGTGAAAATCACAGTGAGCAGCGCGGAAGCGCCTCTAGCGGCTGTCAATGAGACAGCCACTTGAGGCTGGATTAACCCATAGGTAAACATAGCAGTTTCACTGAAACTGCTATGTTTACAGCAGAAAGGGTTAATCCTAAAGGGACCTGGCACCCAGACCACTTCATTAAGCTGAAGTGGCCTGGGTGCCTATAATGGTCCTTTAAGTTTATATACAAGTGTGCTTTTTTGGTGTCTTTTTTTTTTTTAATGAATGGCACATATAGACTAGAAAATAATACTACAAGTAGTTGAGTAACCACTTTTTTGTTTATTTTTACTTTTACAGTGCAATGCTCTATATCTCTATATCAGAGCAACTGCTTTATATCTCATTAGTTTATACTGATATATTATACCCAATCATACAAAATCAGCCTAGAATCAGGGTGTGAAAAGACTTAGCAGCAAAAGGGTTAAAGTAACTTTCTTTGCTCCTCCAATCTGTGTTGTGACTGTAAGACTACTCACAGCTGGACATGAAGTTATGGAATGAGATCGATTTAGCACTGAGTCTGTCAAAGGTCATTTCCACCTTATAAGGAAATACACAAATAAGGTATGTTACAGCTAAAATAAACCTCTGAGCACATTAACATATTCTGTGCCCCAACAAGAACGAATGTTAATGTAAAGCAAGTTAGTCCAGTATAAAAACCAACATGTATTGGCTTCTGTCATTTACTGACGTAAAATGCATTACAGGTTATACAGCGAGGAGAGTCTTAAACAGACAGTGCCTGATTAATACGGTCATATTGATCCGATCTCCATGGGGCTCTTGCCTGTTAAATAAATATGTACTTCCAGTTCTCAGTTGATTCTTGGGTATGGTATTTCAACTGGAACTTTTAAAGTTTGTATTTACCATCCAGTTAACAGAAATCCAACTCTTCTTTATTTACCGTTAAACTAAATTTTTTTTTTACTTGTATGCATTTTTGGAATGAGTCAAGAGGGTTCTAACTGATTTTTTTTTTTTTTTTTTTTTTTTATTCACATGCCCCCTAATAGTAAAACATTTACATTTTTTAAATACCACTTGAAATGTATGTATCTTCCAAAATGAAACAAACAAACCTATGCTCTTTTGCTTTATGGGGTGTCAACGTAAGTGCTGATGTGTGATATTCTAGACCAGGGGTAGGCAACCTTTGGTATTCCATATATTGTGATATACATCTCCCACAATGCCCTTCAAGTCCACAATGCTGGAAATGCTTCAGGGGAGATGTAGTCTACAACATTTTGAGTACAAAAGCCTGCTGAAAAAACCCTTTCCTAGTTATTTATATTTGCCTTAATATATTATGTATAGTATGTGAGCAAACCAAAGATTGAGTGAATTATCATTACACATCTCAGCCTATTATAGAACTTATTTATAACACATTTTCTCTTTCCCTGTGACTGAAAGCCCTCCTAGATTGTAAGCTCTTATGAACAGAATACTTTATTCACTCATAGAAGCTCTTATGAGTTTCTGTGCTTTTAGAGAGTACAGTTCTTTTTATTGATTTTAATTGTTTTATTTTATCACTTAAATAGCAAAATGCAACATTCTTTATTCTTTATTATTATTATTATTTTGCTAACTACGATTATTCCTGGAGATTTGAGTTGAATGGTCTTTTGAAAATTGTTAGATTCGTGAAGCCAATAGAAAACCACTCTTAAACCCCAGTGGAGCTAATTATTTTTCATGCTCCAGGTGAACAATTCTTAACGTTATTGACACATTTATATTTTGATGTTAAAGAAGTACATGGAATTAAACTGTATATGTGAGAAGGTGGGAGACCGGTGGTGATCTTGAGATTTTATTGATTTTTAATGTGTTGATTCCTCCTTGATCAATAGTCTGTCAATTTTTGGGAGGGTATCAGTGTGCTTTCTAAGGACTTAGTAAATCTGTTACATTAATATACATTATGTTGGTCTCAGAAACCAAGTGGATATTCAAACATTTGCAACGTGCAAGTAATAAAGATATTGATCGAATTCTGTTTAGATTTAGTACCGAATATGCTTTAGTAAGCAAACCGGAACTAAAAACATTATGTTTATTCACAACAACTGCTTCTTTCTCTACTTCTAGCATTTTTCATATACTTTACCTCATTTATGTTCTTGTAAAGTTACTTAGATGAAATATACCATGCTCATTTAAACGAATAATAAAACAGAGAAATCGGGAAATCAAAAAGCAGGACATTCACTGATACTGAGAGCTTCAACTGTGAAAGGTATATTATTAATTTTATGTATTAAAGCCCATATTTTTAGGCACATGGAGAAAACATAAGCAGATCTGAGTGACTGCCGATGGAATAGGATGACAAGTACTCTGATGGCTATCTAAGATCACTCTTCTTTTTTTTTTTTTTTTTTTTTAGACATATCATAAAAAAATATTTTCATAGTACTGTGACTATTGGCACAGAATAAAAAAAAATATATAATGGAGGATATAGTCATGGCTGCGAACATTCAGGTTCAGTAGCTAAATTTCAGATGCAACAACTTTACTGTGGGCATTGAGTGCCATGTAGCTTAACCCACCGGGCATGGACTATTATGTGGCCCCACGCACTGTGCAGGGATTATTTTGTAGCCCCACCCACTGTGCAGGGATTATTATGTAGCCCCGCCTACATACAGTTTCCGTATTACCAATTTGTGTGCATTACACAACCAGCATCACCATTCTGCTTGGTCACACATATCAAAGGAAAAATACATCAATCTCCTCCATATGATATTATAACATTTACAGATGTATATTTAAGGTTTCTGTACAATGACAGAATCTGTTATTATTTTTAATAGTAATTCTGCAGCAGTGATATTTGGAGGAGTTTTATTTAAGTAAATAAGAGGTTTTTTTTTTTTTCTTTAAGCTTTTACATCCTGTATTTTATATTTAACTTACATCAAACTGCTGTTCAGAGATAAAGCACATGATACAGAGAGGGTCTATGTTTTTATTTGTAGAGCTGTGTTACAGTAATTCTTCCGAGCCCAATCCAATGATCAATGTGAAAAAGTAGACTTCTCCAGTAATAAACATGGCTGCATTCAGTTGATATCCCTAACAAGTCTCTTGTATATATTTTTTACTTAGTTAAGTCTATTTTAGCATGCCTAAGACTAAATGTGTTTCACTTGGAGCACTCGATGCAAGTAGCTTGTAACATGAACTTTCAACAGTCCCCAATGTAGGTGTAGTCAGTGGTGTATCCTGGTTTTGTGCTGCCCTAGGCAGGACAAAACTCAGGCGCGCCACCCCCACCCAACCTTTCCCCCCGCCCCGCATTCTAAATACACACACACACATTCACTGACAGATACGCATACACCAGCTAACAGAAACACACACTCGCTAACAGAAACACACACACTAACAGACACACTCACACACACTCAGTAACAGACAAACACACTCACTAACAGACACACACTCACTCACTAGCAGACACAAACTAGCAGACACACACTAACAGACACACACTCACTCACTAGCAGACACAAACTAGCAGACACACACTCACAGGCAAACACACACACAGTCAGACACACACAGTCAGACACACACAGTCAGACACACACAGTCAGACACACACAGTCAGACACACACAGTCAGACACACAGTCAGAAACACACACTAACAGACACACACACTAACAGACACACACACTAACAGACACACACACTAACAGACTAACAGACACACACACACACACTAACACACACACACACACTAACACACACACACTCACCCACATTAACAAGTTTTTTTAAAATGTATTTAAACACCCCCCCCCCAGCCTCCTTACCTTTGAGAATGCTGGGGGGGGGGGGTGTCTCTTCCTCCCTGGTGGTCCAGTGGCTGCCGGCGGGCTGCTGGGCAGTCAGGCGGCGCTGGTGGGCGGCTGGCGAGGGAGCACTTCCTCTGAGCTGTCTGCTCAGCTCCCTCGCACGCCTCAGAGTGAGGCTGGGAGACGGAATATGACTTCATATTCCGGCTCCGGCTCCCAGCCTCACTGGAAAAAAAAAAGCCGCCCCCTGGAAAATGCCGCCCAAGGCAAATGCCTTGTTTGCCTCGCGGCTAATACGCCCCTGGGTGTAGTGTATGTGCATATATTGCTGTTTGTATAGTATACATACTAACACATATAGTCAAAAAAATAAAGCCATTGGTGTATAGATCATGTCCATGCAGTATCATTACTCAATTCTCTGCCATTTAGAACTTAAATTACTTTGCATATAAAGCTCTTCTCATACCTCCCTGTGTGTGACCTGCACAGCCTTCCTAAACACTTCTAGAAAAATAACCTAGATATGTTAGGTTCCTGAATTACACATTCTGTTTAATCTAGTATTTATTATTTCCTACTCTGTTAATAGCCTCCTAGACCCTCCAGGAATCTCCTGTGTGTGATTAAAGTTCAATTTACAGTGCAGGAGATAAAAACTTCTAAAGCAGGTTGTGTCAGGGGAGGTGTGGCTAGAGCTGCATAAATATAAACAGAAGTGATTTAACTCCTAAATGGCAGAGAATTGAGCAGTGAAACTCCAGAGGCATGATCTATACACCAAAACTACTTCATTAAGCCAATGTTGTTTTGGTGACTGTAGTGTCCCTTTAAACTAGAATACGCACAGGCGCAGAAAGCTTGTTTAAACAAAGGGTTAAAATGCAAACACCAGAAGCGCACCTAACCACCTGGCACAGTGTTGTTTCCTAGCCCTAATGGATGCTTGTTTAAACACTGGAGCTGTTTGCATTGCTGCGGCTCAGCGCACGTTAAACACAGGCCTCTGAAACAGTACGCCAATCCAATAAAGGTATCAGCAGTTCAGCGTGGGGAGGCAATTACTACAAGGTCCCAAGTGTGCCTTCTAAGCTCTAGGAAGGAAAATTTGATCGAACGACTAAAAGGAAAATCTGATTCTGCTCAGCGTCACGTGGAGGACACAAGGCTTAAACTGCAGCTGGAGCTGTGGCGGACAGCAGAAAATCAATATTCCAGCTAGGGAGAGCAAGTGCACGTTGATATAAAGGGGAGGCTTCCAGACAGCCTGTTAGCAACTGCGAGAATCAGATCACATGGATCCCCCCCCCCACTACTGCTCTTGTATTCATTCTGATATTTTACATTTCATCTGCATCACTCAGCACTGAATATGTTAGGGTCCCACATACATTAACCCTTTGCAAGCCTATTGGGAGAGGAGCCTGCGCTGTATTGATGGCAGCTGCAGCTTCAAGGTCATTTAAATGCAAATCAGAATGTTTAATTTCATTAAAGGCTTTCCCTAGTTCTGGTGTCTCTAAACTACTTCAGCCTGTTTACTATCACGTCAATAGTAAGGTTATACTGGCACGTGGGCTAATTGCATAGTGTAAATATTGCATTATAGCAAATAAATTTGCAAGAGCTGCAACTAAGGTATCTTGGGATATAGGTGGATACCCCTTATAATGAAATGCCAGTGTTTACCTTCTAAGCATAATATTGTTTTCACAGAATTAGGACATTAATGCCGTCCATGTTCATACTGGCTGGCTGTCTGGGAAATTTGTGTATTAAACAGCTCTGTTCGCAGGTAGGTTTGCCAAATGTAAAAATCACCTATTGCTATTGAAGAAAGCATTCAGAGTTTCTGTAAGGTGCACTGTTACATTAAACCTAGTTCAGCTGTGGACAAGAACGAAGCTGATTTGCTTTGCAGATCTTGAAAAGAATGGATGAATATAATGTTACTGCACCTTTTAGGGGCCTACTGCATTCTGGATAAAAGACTGTGTATTTCAGTGATATCACTTACAGGTGTTGAAATCCAACACATGGGCCCAGTGCTGTGTAGTTCTGCCAGTGAATTCAACTAGATTCATTGTAATATTCTTGCACCAGATTTTCAAAACTTATTTTCTTCTCCATTGTGGTCTATTACTCTCTAAAATGTATTTTGGCTGTGGGTTTTGCCCAATGTTTAAAGTGCCTGGGATCTAAATCTGGAAGGGATCCTCAAGTAGATTGTTTCATTAGCGTGTTGTCTTTTCTTAGAAAACATGATGACCGTAGGGTCACATGTATGCCTGTGTAATTAAAACATATTTATCTTTCAGCCATCTGCTAGCTAGGTGAAAACCCTGTATTAGTGAACCCAGTAATAAATTACCAACTTCCAAATATGTATAGGTAAAAAAAAAAATATTGGAAGTCTCTTTTGAAACCATGAAAAGGAAAGTATTTTAGAACGGAGTACAGGAAAAGGTGAATTAGAAGGATATTTCTCATTAAATTTCATATAATTTGAAAAGAACATTGAGAACTGCAGTTTTAAACCAGGTTTCTTCCTGTTCAGGCCCTTACATGTGTACATTTATTAGCATATCAAATGTCTGGCAAGGACTGACAGTATTGCAGCAAACTAACCAATGTGTACAGGAAGTAGGAATATAAAAGGGTCCCCAACTTCAGACGGAACAAAGCCCGGAGCCCATACTGATGATCATAGCAGCCTGGATTTCTGTGGAAGCTACATTTTTTTTATGTGTGAAAAGGCAGGGACTCAGAAATGATCTCCATGTGCTCCAAATAGTGAAGACGCAAGAAAACTCAAGATTTTAGAAGTGTCTTACTAAAATAGGCTTCTGCTTTACAATCGCATGATACAAGCAAAAGTGGTAAACATGTGCCTTGAGATTATTATGTAGGATAATCTCTGGTCCACTCAAATGCTTCTCATAGGCAAGGATTAAAAGGACATGCCACTGCCAAAATAAAAAAAATAAAATATTTAAAAGTATGTAACCCCATTGGATACATGAATGCATTTAATTATACAAATTATCATTGAGGGACATCTCAAGATCTCTTGTCAGAAGCCTTTAAGAGCCTAAGCCCTCTCAGTTCAATGAAACGTCTTTGTAAGGCAGGTGCTCTGTATAGTTGTCTCTCTTGAGTTTAGCTCCACTGAGCTAACCAAACCAGGAAGTAACACAACTCTGACAGCCAAGGGGTTTAATAAAGGTTAATTTATAAAACTGTCAATTTCTATTTAAACCTGTACTTTTTCTAAAATAAAAAAAGAGGACACACTCTTAAGCAAGCTAGGTGCGTGGAGTGGTCTTTGAAGATGTAGTAATTCTGGTGCTTGGAGTGTCCCTTTAACTTAACAAATTAGTGAACAGATGTAAAAAAAAATCTTTATAAAAGTATTATTTACATGTTTAACCCCTTAAGGACACATGACATGTGTGACATGTCATGATTCCCTTTTATTCCAAAAGGGGTTAAAAGAATGTAGGCTATGTAGGATGGGAAAAAAACTGGAATTTGGGGCACACCTGGAACATGTATTTCTCAGTAGTGGTGCTGCTGTAAAGACCTAAATTTATACAAAATACCGATTAAGGAGTAGCGCACGCACACAAAATTACAGTTTAAATCTTACAAGGCTACTTAAAATCACCTATCTTAGAAAACAAATATGGGGATTAAGGTTTACAATAGTACCCTAATATCTACGCTAATTTTAACATGGGAGACACACAACTTAAATAGTGATAGTGTTAAATGAACTAACGTGCATGTGACGGTAGTCACCATCACTGGGAATGGAAGACAGACACTATGGGTGGGCTCCCAAATTCCTTTTGTGTTTTGTCACGTTGTGCTTATTATTTGTGCAGGGTATGTTGAATGTATTGCTGGTCTGTGCATCTCCCCCTCCCCCTTTTTCCTGTCCTATTGTTTCCCCAGCAGGGCGTTGTCCCAGGGACACTGCCAGACCAGTTTAATCTAGCTGCTCTGTCCCTCCTCAATCTCCCATCAGCCCTTGCTATTGTCTGACCCCACCCTTCCTTGTACTATAGTAATCTATGTAACCTATTGTATGTAAATGAGGCTGTTGGGGGCTTAAACTATGTGTGCTGTATTCAAAAAGAGTTGCTGTTTAACCTTCACCATGTGTCGTCTGGTGTTGGGTCCAGGGTGGAAAAGGCCCTAAGTGATCCCAGTCAAGCCTCAGCGTCTGGGTCTGAAGTGTTTCAGGGTCCCTGATAGCTACAAGGAAGCAGACTTGGCGGAGGTACTTGGTCGGAGTACTGGAGCTCCGTTACAGTGTATTTAATTGATATGTTGTAAGAACAATGTTAATATATCATTAAAAATGAATGGGATAAAAACAAATAAAAAAATACAGTGTCATAACTAAATAATTTAAAGGTCCACTAAGGGCACCCAGACCACTTCAGCTCAATGAAGTGGTCTAGGTGCCAGGTCCATCTAGGGTTAACCCTGCAGCTGTAAACATAGCAGTTTCATAGAAACTGCTATGTTTACTTTAGGGTTAATCCAGCCTCTAGCGGCTGTCTTTCTGACAGCCGCTACAGGCGCTTCTGCGCTTCTCACTGTGAAAATCACAGTAAGAAGACGCTGACGTCCATAGGAAAGCATTAAGAAATGCTTTCCTATGGACTGATTGAATGCGCGCGTGGCTCTTGCGCATTCAGCGTTGACGTTCGAAGAGGGAGGAGAGTTCCCCAGCGCCGAGGGAGCCCGGCCCTGGAGAAAGGTAAGAGTTTAACCCCTTCTTCCCCCTTCAGCCCGGCGAGAGTGGGAACCTGAGGGTAGGGGGGAACCTATTAACACTATAGTGCCAGGAAAATGAGTTTGTTTTCCTGGCACTATACTGGTCCTTTAAGTGATAGTGCTTAGATATAGGTATAATCCTTTATATAATATATCTGTTCGTTCTCAAAGAAAACATATTATTATTATTATTATTAATATTAAAGTGGCATTGCTATCCAAAACCTCCTCAAATGTCAAATGAAATACATTCCTGTGGTCACCTCTAAAGGGGTGGGGTATCTTAAGAAGGGGACTGATAGGGGTGCTCAACTCAAAAGGCATCTGGTCTGGTTTTTATCACATTAATTTTGCATGATATATATTCAACATGCTCAAACAACTGTTTATGTAAATATATTTTAGTTTATTTAGCACTAGCACTATTTCATTTGTCTCCCACATTGGATTTAGTGCAGGACCCACCGATATTGGGGTACTGTGACGTAGTGGTGGCCTTAACACAAAATGGTTGTATGGTGGAACTGAATCCCCATATTTGGTGAGATGGGTGATTTTAAAGTAGCCTTATAAGATTTAAAACTGTATTATTGTGTGTTTGCAGTTCCATAATCTGTATTTTCTAGTACTGAGGATGGGGAAAATACATTGCAAATTGTTTTTTACCTTCTCACGCTGTAGTAATGCCTGTTAGGTTACAGTTTAACCCCTTCAGGACGGAGTCAATCGTGCACGTTCTGATCAAAACAAAACGTAAACAAAAACTGGAACTCGCGCTATGTCTGTTCACCCGTAGTTCCCCTCTTCGTTCTATGCCGCCGCAACGGCTTTAAAGCCCACTTAAAGCGGGACGGCATAGAACGCCGTAACGGCGGTAAGGGAATAAGTTCAGTGTTTTTCTTTCTTCTATTTTTTGTTTTTATGTATGGAAACTTTTTTTTCTTTTTTTTTTTTTTATCCTATTTAAAGTTGAATAGTTACTCCAACCACAAAACAGTGTTTTAATAAAACACTCTGTTGGTGAGTGTTTAAAGGGACACTATAGTCACCCAAACAACTTTAGCTTAATGAAGCAGTTTTGGTGTATAGATCATGTCCCTGCAGTCTCACTGCTCCATTCTTTGCCATCACTTTGTTTATGAACCCTGGTTCCTCCCTGCATGTGACATGCACAGCCTTCCTAAACACTTCCTGTAAAAAGTCATCTAAAGTTTATCCTTCCTTTATTGCAAGTTCTGTTTAATTTAGATTTTCTTATCTCCTGCTATGTTAATTGCTTGCTAAACCCTGCAAGAGCCTCCTGTATGTGATTAAAGTTCAATTTACAGAGAACAAGATACAATTTAAGGTGAATTACATCTGACCGAAAGTGAAACCAGTTTTGTTTTGGTTTTTTTCATGCAGGCTGTGTCAATCAGAGTCAGGGGAGGTGTGACAAGGGCTGCATAAACAGAACCAAAGTGATTTAACTCCTAAATGGCAGTGAAACCTGAGAAGCATGATCAATACACTAAAACTGCTTCATTAAGCTAAAGTTGTTTAGGTGACTATAGTGTTCCTTTAAATAAAGGCAAAAACTTGTCTGTAGGTGTCCCTTTAAATAGTTTTCATGTGCTTATGAGACTAACAAAATATTTTCAAGCATTTTAGACATCCGAACACATGTTAATTATACGTATTTAACAATTGTACTCTAATAAACAATGTTTTACATTTTTATGCTCGTATGCATTGTAGCGATCAATGTAGCTACAATGCCATAACAAATTAATTTTCTTATTGTTTTACTATATACAAGTCTTCGTTGTGGTTATTAAATTGCAGTTTGTGAACACGGGTATGTAACTTTTATGTGTATTTGCATGAAACAACTATGTATTTGTGGATTTAAAGTGAATGATATAATTCACCTGTGTCCTGTTTTTTCTTCTCTCTAAGTTATGTTGATTTCTTCAGAACACAATGTGAAGAGCACTGCTTGGTTAGTATAATTTTTTTCAGCTTCAGTGTCTCATGGCAAGGATTCTCGTAGTTGTACAATTAATGCAAGTCATGTCTTTGTCACCCACGTATGTCAAATAGGCCATGGCAAAGGACTGTGGGAAATCAAGTTTCACAATCGTTCTTATGAACTATGACACACTTAGATTTCATGGGTGAACAGCTCAGACACAAATACCGTTTTATATTTTACAAGGCTACTTAAAATCAAATTTATCAAATAAATATAGGGATGGTCATACCATGTTTTAGGTCATCGCTTTATAGTGGATCCTATATTTATTTTCATAAGGGAGATAAACCTATTCACTGCAAAACTTTTTGTTTAACCCCTTAAGGACGGCGGGCGTGTTATACCGTCCTTGGGGACCTGGCTCAAAAATGCCGGCGGGCGGCATAGTACGTCCCCGCCGTCCAGGCAACTTACCTGCTCGCTGGAAATACCCCGCCAGCGATCGCGATGGGGGGACTTACCTGGCATCTGATCCGGCCCTCCTGTGCCATGTGATCGCGAGGTCCATGTGAGGACCTCACAATCACATGGACGGAAAAGCCGTCCATAGCAGTGACAGCAGGGGGGGTGTCTGGAATGACAGGTAGTCCCCCTGCTGCCTGTAATAAAGTAAAATAAAAGATAAAACAGTGTAAAATAAAATAATATACTTGGATCACATATATATATATATATAATCTAAAATAATAATTAAAAAAAAAAATATATATATATATATATATATAAATACATTAAAAAGGAAAAATTTAAATAAATAAAAACCATACACCATCCAAGGTATTGCAAATGGGGTATGTCCAGTCTTTTTTAGTAGCCACTTAGTCACAAACACTGGCCAAAATTGGCATTCAAAACACACAAACAAATATTAACGCTAACTTTGGCCAATTTTTTTGACTATGTGGCTACTAAAAAGACTGGACATACTCCATTTGCAATACATTAGGTTGTCGACTATTGCAAATGGTATGCCATCATGGGGGTAAGTTTCATTCCTGGGCTACCATGCGGTCTCAAAGGCAACGTAACCAACCTGGTGAATTTCAATGTGAAAAAACTGAAAAATGTAACATGCTAGATTTGACCCTGTAAATTCCCAAAATACCATAAAACCTGTGTATAGGGGGTACTGTTTTACATGTGAGACATCGCTGAATAGAAATGTGTATTTTATTGCGGTAAAAGCAAATCGTATTATAACATTCACAGTTAAAATGACATGCAGAACTATAAAAAAAACATTTCTTAATTTCTCACATTTTTTAAAATATTTTATTCATGTTAAAGTATGTTTCATAGCTAAATATTTGATGATCAATGAAAACCATATTTCACCTTAATAAAATTATATATAATAAGTATGGGTGCACTTAAAGAGACACTCCAGGCACCCAGACCACTTCTGCCCATTGGAGTGGTCTGGGTGCCAACTCCCACCACCTTTAACCCTGCAAGTGTAATTATTTCAGTTTATAAATAATTACCTTGCTGTCTATCAGACAGCCACTAGAGGGACTTCCGTGTTCTCCTCACGTTGCCGGAATCCCCAAAGGAAAGCATTGAATAATGCTTTCCTATGGGGAGGTCTGATGCGCGCCGCGCATGTGCATTAGGTCTCCCCCGCCAACATCAGAGGAGAGTGGGCGGAGCCTGACCCTGCGTCGAGGGACATCAGCGCTGGATTCAGGTAAGTCACTGAAGGGGTTTTAACCCCTTCAGCAACATGGGATTGGGGGTGGTACTGGAGAGTTTTAACCCTTTCAGCAACATGGGGTGGGGGGTGGCACTGGAGATATGTTTTCCTGGCACTGGAGAGTCCCTTTAATATGAAAGAGGTGAATTAGGGTTGAACAGACATATAGTCAAACTCCAAGTTTTGTTTACGTTTTATTTTGATCAAAATGTTCATGTTCTGTAAAGACCAAAATATACATTTATTTAATATTTATTAAATATTTTACCAGTAAGGATACATTGAGATTCCTCTAGTTTTAAAGTATGTCGTGGGCCGTCAAACATTGCATTGTTACAATAGAGTACAGTATAATAATAAAAATACAAAATAATCTTAAAATATAATCAACCATGATTACATGTGCATTCTGTACTGAGATATATTGACAGGGATCTCTTAAAGGATTTTAGCGTGGAGGAAGATTTAACGGTGTTCGGAATGTAGTTCAATAATATATATATATTACATTTTAAGGGAACAATGCACTTCAAAATTATGTCAGACTAATGGAAGTGATTTACTGTTGGCACCTTCTGCAGGTTCGGTAAGTAAAGGTGAGATTTATTTATCGGAAACTACTAGCAGTTGGCACCAACCTCCTCCGGCTGGTCTTCTTCAGTTGCCAGGAGCTGATATCACTACTGTACTCTCTTGCAGGTGCGAGAGTACAGCATTGAGGTGTATAGAGAATCCCACAGGATACTCCATAAACTGAGCCAATTCCCTGCGGCTGCGGGGACTTACACTTCTCAAGTATAGTCCCCACTTTGTCTCAGTATATCTCTTGACTGTGTTGTAATTTCAGTAATATTTTTACCCAGTCAATATGAGTATTTTGTAAAGATTGTATCATAATGAAACACTCTTTTTGGGGGGGAGATGGGGGGTAGAGACAGTGGCGCTTCACTTTAGGAATACATGTGAAGATAATTGAAACCCTTTTGAAAGCAGTTTGACTGCTACTTATGGTATTGTGCCAGGATACTCAGGGCACCATGGTGTATAGAGTGCCCCTTTTGTGCGCTTTTAAAATGGTGTGTGGTTATCAGTAGAATGTCATAGTTGTCTATCAAAAGGATTTTGGTGCATTATTTGGCCATAGAATCAACGTGCCTTTCACCTTGGCAGTCTAAACCTTAAAAAATAACTATAACAAGTATAACCTGCTCTAAACAATTCATCGGTAAATGAGTTTAAATTGAGCCATCATTTAGAGCAAATGAATCCTAGCCTCTTGATAAGCAAATCAAAATGAATGATTGTTTAGTTTGGCTCTAGGTAGGTAACAGCGATGTGACCAAAACGTGTGTGACGACCATTCTAACCATTAATTAGTGAATAACTCTTATTGAGATACACATTGGGGATTGTGGAGAATTGGCAGGGAAATTTGAACCTTTTTTGTGTAAAATATTTAAACTGGAAAAACACGTCAATAACTTTTCTGATTAAATATGCAATTTCCTTGTCAGCTGACCACAGTTCACTGTTTGGCAAATACATTCTAGTAGTTGTATGCCCCTGCATTATTTGTGAATAGGCTCATTCATTAAACAGCAAATTGTTGTGAATTGGAAACTAAATTGCACAAACCAGACTGATCCACCTAATATCTAAGCTCAATTAATTGCAAAAAATCATTACTGGATAGAAAGAAAACAATTGAGAAAAGAACATGTTTTTATCTGTTTTTGAGGAGTTTCTGGTCTGCCGTATTCATCCATATATCCTTGGCTTCAGATGGAGTGGATATTTCATAATAATTCTACTTATCTTTTATTATCCGGGTAACCGGATTTTCAGCTATGGAAAGATGGAGAGCTCATTAATATCTCATTATATTTGTAGCAGTATCACAGCTGATCTGCATTAACACATTCAGCGCCCCTGGAAAGAGAGCACACACAGAGCAGTCATTGGAGGTTGCGTGCATCTAATCATGTAGAAACAGACTTTGAACAGCATTTGCCTCTTTAACCCCATTTCTACAGATAGGATAATATAGTTGCTTCGAAGCTGGTCCTCATTAGAATTAAGCTTCACGTTGCTTTCTTGTATAATAGAAAATACTTGAATGATGGAATTTGGGATGTTAGAATTTTTTATTTTATTATACCAGTGAATTTTAACATGCTCAGTTTCAGCTTGTTAGAATGGACTTGTCATTCACAAACACTGTGAATGACAAGGTTAGCTTTAGCTAGGTATTAAAATTCGACCTATATATTGTAAATTGCCAGCAATAGTTTGAACTGTATATTCTTACTAGATGCTGCCTCTAACTATATCACCCAGTAAATGCAAATTCATCCCTTTGCTCCCAGATGCTCAGTGCATTTTACCATGATCAGAGTGCAGTCTAACGGTGAAGTACAATGTTGTCTTCAATGTGACGAAGCAGAGTTACTCCCTAGATTTATATATATATAGCACCAACATATTCCGCAACACTGCACAAAAGAGGGAATACAGAAAAATAATGAGCTCTTGCCCATGAGCGTATATGCTGGCAATTACAGTATTAAAAAAAAAAAAAAAAAAGAAAGTGCTTGGCACGATAACTCGTGAGTTATCAGAACTGTGTTACCAGAGACCCATGCAGAAGGAAGCATTGGCCTCTTGCTCCCTGACCTAGATAGCCTGCAAACACTGCCACAAAAGGAGAAAGAGGACATTGGGCTGTTGTTAGACCTCCAGGGCAAGGCAGGATTTATGTTGCGGAGAAGACCTTCCTACAAAAGCACGTAGCTTCATAATTGTGGCTGCCAGCAGACACTAACAAATGAAGTTATGTTCTCTTGACTGTGTGATATAGGAAGATTAATAAATTCCACAAAAAAAAGTGATTCCCAAGGTCAATATTTTTCATGTATAGTAAGCACCCATGATGAATATAAACAATGAACTTGCCCTAGAGTAACCTACAGAGAGCACCATCCCAGCAACAGACCATCTGCTGGCCACACCTGGTATTGCAGTGGTCCTGCATTTCAGACGAATATATTCTCTCATGCTGCATTATTTTCCCAATATGGTACTGGGCAGATTATGGTTTAAAAAGTTGTATTGCAAAGTGAGACATCGCACCATGCAGTACAAGTACACGGTGATGTAATGCTGTACACAGTGGGCGTTAGTCTCAGATAGCATTCTTGCTTCTTGAAAACATAACAGAAGTCTGTAATATCTGCATTTTATAAACGGTCACAAAAACAGCCCTGTGGCACAAACTTCCATTCTCCATTTGCGTTTGTCAGACAAGGGCTGCTTTAGGCTGTGACTTAGCTCCTACTCATATATTTACCATAATAACTTGCACTCTCGATACAGGAAGTATCATGTAGTGCTCCTTATTAGCAGCACAAGATTCATGTTGCAGCATTTTCTTTGTGTGAGTTTTTTATAGAATCTATTGTATTCTTTCCCGGAGCTTTCCAAGAAGCCGAAGCAGGAAATACAAACCCAAATAGCTGTATGATCTGATTTCTGAGTCAAGTAGAGATAGGCAGCGTTTGGACTTGCACTGAAACAGTCAAGATGCTCCTGCATTATATAGTTAGCTGAGAATAATGGGAGTTACACACAATATATAGATGTTGAAGTCTTAAAGGGTGCACATCCCTGCAGCTAGACTGTATATTCCTGCTCCATATAATGATATAATGCATGGCATATTGAAAACAAGGAAGCTACCATCAAAATAAGCTGAGCCAGGGACTATGCTGTGTTTCTATTTCAAATGCTATAGTAATCTTAAATGGATATCAATACAACTTGTATTATGATGCCTTTCTTATTTTTTGTCTTTTTTTTTTTTTTTTACCTTATTATATTATGTCTATTAACTGTTTGGATGTTTTACGGTGGCGTTCATCAGTGCACTTTTTCTTAACCCCTTTAATAAAATACATGTTTTTAGATTTCAGGGTTAAAGTGATAATAGAGTTTCCCCAGCACACACAATTCTATGTAAAGATGACCCTGTTATCTACAAATCATATGGAGGACAAGGTCACATTTGGGTTTTGCACATAGTCAACCTATTCAAAATGAATATACCGGTACTTGACTGAACTTTGTTTACTTCACACGCTGCATGGACTATTGGAAGAGATGGAGGGACTGAGCATGCTGGATGAAATGGAACAATGTTAAATCTTAGCTATGCTTTCAAAGTTCAGCTACTCTGTCCATACATTTAAAATTCACTTTGAATTTTCACTTTAGTAAATGACCCTGTTAATCTCTTTGTTAGTAGTTTCCTCTTCTATGCTGATGGCTACTTTACGAAGAAGGTCAAATTACAGTATAGTTTAAAATTGTTTAATCTATAGATTTTCTAGCAATCTGGCTAGCATCATCTGTATTATTATTTGTCATGTTACCCATGATGGATGCCGTTTAAAAAGATGCCTTTTCAAAATGTGACCTAACATTTATAATACAATAAATTGATAATATATTTAAAAATATTGGCAAAGAATGACATTTTAAGAAAATTGAAAATAAAAGTTTCCAGATTGCTGAGTTTCTCATTCTGTTCAGTGGGGAGAGATCTTATCGCATAATTTCGTGTCCATCAGAGGATTATGGGATAAGTAGTTTTTTCCCCAAAGAGCAGTTCAAATCATCACATGCATGATAATAACTGCTCCTGAAACTAATAGTAGCCATATTGCAGCTGCTGTCAGACTGTACACTGGACTTTGTTTGTAGCACAGGCTGAGTTGCAGACCTCACATGTGCAGGCTGTGACTCCGCTCTCTCTTAAAGCTAGGCTATAGTTTTAGGTTTAGTTACATGCTATATTTCCTTTCACTTTTGTATCCAAGTCTCAGCAACTGTGTGATGCTATATTTTATTTCTCTGATACAGAAAACATGTTTTAAAGTCCCTTTATTGTATCCTACTGATCTGCAGGAAAAATATCTTCTAGGTGACAATAACAACAAATGCATCTGAGCACAATTTTGTAAACATAAATAAATGGCCATTCTCCCAATATATACAAAAATTGCAATTCCTTTCTGGAACATTTCACTCATCTTTGTTAAGAAAGTCTACGTGAAAATATATTTTATAATGCACTTGAACAAGGCAGTTAAATTGAAAAAACAAACAAACATGAATTTATTAAAGGAATACTATAGGGTCAGGAACACAAACCTGTATTCCTGACCCTATAGTGTTAAACCCACCATTTAGATGGCCTGTTCCACCCCTCCCCCCCCCCCCCCCCCTCATCAGAATTGCCAATTTTTAGCCAACCTAATGCTTTACCATAGGGAAAGCATTGGAGTGGCTAAAATCGGCAAGGATGCGGGGCCAAAACACCGATTTGGCCAATCAGCACTTCGTCATAGAGATGCATTGAATCAATTCATCTCTATGAGGAAAATTCTACTTGAGTGTGGAGACGCTGAACGGCAGTGCTGCCTACTGTGCAGCACAGAGCCAGGAAGCACCTCCAGTGGCCATCTGAGGAGTGGCCACTTGGAGGTGTCCCTAGAGTGTTTGCATGAAAATACCTGAAGGCAATGATTATACTCACCAGAACAACTACATTAAGCTGTAGTTGGCCTGGTGACTATAGTGTCCCTTTAAGTTTCAAAATGACTTTCCTATCTAATCAGATGCTTTTAATTTGTAAGCTATATATAGTTAAATGTAGCATTGTTATATAATTCCATAGTGAATGATTTGCAAATTGTATGCATAAACTAATAAAAACACATTATGCTGGAATATGTACCAAAACATGCTTAAATGAATTCTTGACTATTTCCGTGAAGTTTCGATTTCGATTTTTTCTAATCTTGCCCATGAGGCTAATAATTATGCGCTTGACAATTAACAGAGCAAGAGGTAAGATATTACTAATAAAGTTTAATCTGCTAAAATAGATTCCAAAACAAACACTTATTTTCAGGCAGTGGTTAGGGGGGCAGTATGAGTCACAGCCAGGGGAGGTGTGGCTAGGGCTGCATAAATAAAGCGATTTAACTTCTAAATGGTAAAGAATTGATCAGTGAGACTGCAGGGGCATGAGCTATGCACCAACACCACTCAATTAGGCAAATGTAGTTTTGGTGCTTAAGTTTGTTAACTGACCATTCATGGAGCCTGAAGCCAACAGTTCATGCAGATTGTCAAAAAGGTACCCATGGAGAAATAAGTTAAAACCAAGAGAAATTTTCCCTTATGCATAAATACCACAACGGCTCAAAAACTTTCATAAAGATAGCACTATATTTTCTCGTAGAGTTAAAATTAATATTAACCTGAAAAACTAAATTTACTATTAACCTAAAAAACTAGCGATCCTGTTGTGCCTTCGGTCCAATGCTCCCTAGAACCGTGGCTAGTGAGTGCCAGAGAGCAGTTTGATTGTATGTATGAGGTTCTCCTGCTCTTCCGACATTCATTTCTTCAGCTTAGAGGTCCATGCTGACTTTATACCACAGAACTTATTGACAGGTTGGATCGGGATCTTTTATTAAATAGGGTTTGATTGCCAATCTATACATTTGCTAGCAATCTTGGAGAACATTGTTCAAATGCAATTTAATTTAGTATTAAATTAAAGGTGCCCTATAGGGTCAGGAACACAAACATGTATACCTGACCCTATTAAGATAAAACCACCATCTAGCCCCCATGGTCCCCCCTCGCCTCCCTAAATATAGTAAAATCTTACTTGTATTCAAGCCTGAAGCTGCTTCCTTGTTTTCTTTAGACCTGCCCACTGTCTGCTGACATCAGCAGAAGTGGTAGCCTGATCCAATCACAATGCTTCCCCACAGGGGCCCCTCATGCCTCCATAAATATAGCAAAATCTTACTGTATTCAAGCCTGAAGCTGTAGATCTGCATGCTGTTTGACTCAGAAAAACAAGCAGTCTGCTGACATCATCAGAAGTGGTAGCATGATCCAATCACGGTGCTTCTCCATAGGATTGGCTGAGACTGTCAAGGAGGCAGATAAGGGTACATCTTACATGTACTCAAGTATGCAGCTGCTGGCTCTGCCCCTGTCTGCCTCTGAACTGCATCTGACCTCTGACAAAATCAGAAGTTGTGGTTTGAGCCAATCACAATGCTTCCCCATATGATTGGCTGAGACTGTCAAAGAGGCAGATCAGAGGCAGAGTCAGCACAATTCAAACACAGCCCTGGCCAATCAGCATCTCCTCATAGAGAGGAATTGTCCCAATGCATCTCTATGAGGAAAGTTCAGTGTCTGCATGCAGAGGGTGGAGACACTGAATGTTTGGGTGCATTTTAGGCAGCCATGATCCAGGAAGGATCTATAAAAGCCATCTGAGGAGTGGCCAGTGAAGTTATCACTAGGCTGTAATGTAAACACTGCATTTTCTCTGAAAAGACAGTGTTTACAGCAAAAAGCCTGGAGGTAATGATGCTACTCACCAGAACAAATTCAATAAGCTGTAGTTGTTCTGGTGACTATAGTGTCCCTTTAACCCCTTAAGGACACATGTCATGATTATCTTTTAATCCAGAAGTTGGTCCTTATGGGGTTAAATAAACATTTATGTACCGTGACAGGTATATTTTAATTTGAACATTCACTTAAAGATGCATCTATACAGATAATTCAGGATAGCTCACGTCCAGCCTGGAATGTTTTTTAAAGTGAATGGTAAACAGTACACCATATTTTTGAAATGTCTAGTCACCAGCACACCTGGTTTTCTTAATTTTGAAGCAAACAGGGTTTACCCCGCTAAACCTCTGTCTCTGACAATTTCTCAGATTAATACTTAGTCATCTTCAGTGGTCTTTGTCAGAAACTGCATGCAATGTGTTTAGCTAGAAATGGTCACGAGCTGCAAAAAAATGTTTTGTTTTTTTTATAAATAAAATGAATACAAGACTGTGTTTACCTTCTGTTTAATGTGAACCATCATCAGCAGATCACGTCTACCTTCAAACATAGTATGATGGTGAAATTGTCAACAAATGTATTGGTCCAAAGATATGCTTACCGAATATCATTCTTATTGTGAAAGTACTCCTGGCATTATCTCTATTCTTAATGGGTTACTTCTACCTTTTCCTGTGTAAAATGCCCTATTGGGCACTATGGTGATACCCATTCCTCCCCCTCCTCCCCCCATTTGACCAATAACCTACAAATAAAAGATATTAACTTACCTGGAAACCAGCACCTGGCGAAGGCCCAGGAATTATTTCTATGCCCCTTCTCTCGACTGGAGGCTGATGTGGTCCAACCACAGGCTTTTCGCTGACTCGGAGTGCATATGCAATGATGTGAGGAAGGATAGAGAGGGAGGCTTTTCTTTCTCTTTTTTTTTGGGGGGGGGGGGGGTGGGGGTTAAAATATGCTGTGGGAAATAGAAGGAGGGAGCACACAGTGGGTAGGAGGGGGAAACTATCTTTTGCTTAGTCTACAAGAGAGATGATGATCACATCTGTTGCCAGCATGCTTTGCGCCCTGACGACAGATGCAAAATATGCACAGAACTGACATTGGCTGCCCAGAACAGAGTTTTGAATTTCAAATAGGCAATTCCTCAGCATCTAATGCCCACCCCATCAACTTGACTTCTTAATGAGGAAGTACTGGAGTACATGCGAACATACAAATACTCTCAAAAATCACAACCCCAAATATGACATCTCCAGCTTATGGAAAGAACTTTGGGTGAATACCTTTGCCATGCTAGTGGATTGAAACAAACACCCAGGTTCTGAAGAACAGTGTAGACAGATACGATTTTAGTGATCTGTACAGAGAGACATTCAAAGATCTTTATTTTTAATCTAATGCTTCTTTTGAATATGTGATTTAAAAAAGCAACAGAATACCCTCTGTCCCTTTTATTGAAATATGAGCGCATGCAGGTTTTGCAAGAACTAGCTACTTTTTAATAATTCCAATACTGTCTGTTCACTCAAGACACATAGAAATAGGATTTTCCAGTCACAGAGACAAATCTGCTTGTGCTTTAACCTTTCTTGTTCAATTAGGTTCATTTGTAACTTCATATGTAGCTTACATCCTGCTGGATATCTTGCCTTCAATGCTACATATCCAAAACACAAGTTAATCCTCTTAACCTCTGGTTCATTATCCTTAACAGACCTTGTAGTCCGACTAACACCCAGACCCTGACATGGTGATTGTTTCTTCCCCATTGTCTTGTCATAAAACACGGAGTACCAGATCCATGTGAAGGGCTATTATCATGCTGCCGGGGTGTTACATATCAAAACACAATTGTGGGCTTTAAAGACCATCATTGAGTAATTAAAGTGTGTGATCTAGGCTGGATTTCCTATTCGAAAGAGTAGGCAAATGCCTACAGTAGGGGGCGTCTGTTTTTTTTAGCACTTATAATGTACCTTTTTTGAGTTCGAAGGAACACTAAAGTCACCTAGACCAAGTCATCTGGGTGCAACAGCCCCTTATTTTTAACCTTGCAATGCAAAACATTACAATTTAGTAGAAACTGCTGAAATATTTCCATTAACCCCTTAAGGACCAAACTTCTGGAATAAAAGGGAATCATGACATGTCACGTGTCCTTAAGGGGTTAAAGGATTAAATCACATCTAGTGGCTATCTTCCTGAATCTACTCGAGGTGCTGCCTCCTCCAGACAGAGTAAAAGTCCGCCTGGAAATTAAATCAAAGAATAGCAGCCTTTAATTGGACGAGCGTGGCCTATGGCCAATGCGCCCCTCCAATTCATTGTATGCAGGTGTTTCGCCACACATGCTTACCTCTAATCCTTGCACACGTCCAAATGCTTCATTCAGATGCGTGGTCTGGGTGACTTTAGTGCCTCGATTTTTGTCGTTCAGATTTAGTGGGAGCATGTGAAATCACATGTAGTGTAATTAAGTAATAACATACTACTATTGAGCTGGTTAATGGTACGCTATTGGCGAGGACAGTAAAGAGGAATTATTAGGATCATATAAAGATCCATTGCTGAGGATTTCCCTATTCATTTCCAATACAATAATAATAATACCTATGGATTGTAACAGACCACAATGTCTTATAATGGCATTAAGATTTGAACAAGCTAATTATTTGTATTCCAGGTGACATGAAACTCTTTAATACAATGTGTGTACAATACATAATCATGATTTGGATGTTTTTGCACATAATGAATTAAATGGCATTCCATAATTAAACATTTCCTTCTCCCCCCCATGTACTGCTTGGTGACTGTCTTGTCACATGCAATGTAGGTGAGTCTGGCAGTGAACAGGTTATCAGAGTCAAGAAAAGGCAGATTGTGATAGGCAAAGACTGTTACCATAACAACAGCACCTTGGCTTAGTCTCTTTGGAGAAATGAACTGCTGCTAGAGGCATGGAGCTGAGCATGTACCTCAGATCTTCAAGTATTTATTTTCTGTTTATCTAAAGGATGCTGCATTTTGAAGCACAGTGCTCCATTTTAAGCCGCTTCTAGAAGGGCATATTCTTCTTTTTATTTTATTTTTTTAAGTCTTGTAAGTTTACACTTAAACTGGGTATGCAAATAATTGTCAAAATAATTGCTTGCTGCACATTATACACTAAGGGTTTAATATGTGTTTGATATTTCATTTCTATAACAGGGTAAGATTTAATAACTTATATTACGTTTTTTTTTTTTTGGTATTTACATGTGCAGTTGCACTGGTGTTAACTGAAATATCCTTTCTGGTATGAAAGAAATGGCACAGATTGGTAAGCAGCAGTTGTTAATAATTTTAAAAGATCACCTCTCAGCTGTCCTGCCCCAGCCATATGTCATAGTGCCCAGCAGATATGTGCAGAGCACCATGGGAAATATAGTTTGCAAACCAAATTGTCTGCCCCTGCTGTTGAAGAACTACCCTCCCTTGATGCTTTGCTATCCTCTGGCTGACAAAGCAGTATTGGAGTTAAAGTTCAGCAACATCTGAAGATCACGTATGGGTCGCCTCTGCATTACACTATTGAAACTATATTAAAATGCCAGTGAAATAGGAAGCGTTTGTAGGACCACACCCCTTGGTATAGAAGCACACCAGAACCACCATTAATACTTTCTCACACCCATACCATTTAGATATCTTTGTAAAAGCTTGACTTTCTTACTGCTTCAAATTACAGCAATTCTCCAAGATCACAGCATGACCGGGAGAACTGGTTAGAGGAGCTTGAAGCACCTTATGTGGCAACATAGCGAGGCCGCGCTGGCTCCGGGAGGATTAAGCTGTACTCCCGGTCATCCTGTGATAATCTCTTTAGCAGTACAGAGCCCTTGTATTCTTTAATCTGTTTATCATTGTTTTATCAAATATGTTGTATGTGATGCTTCCTATTTAATAGCACAGCAGTGACAAAAAGGCACTAGAATCCAAAATCATGGCTTGAGGCTGGGATTTGGCTTCATTTACTCTAGCGGAAATGTAAGTGAAAAGCTCAGTGGTGACAGAGACTTTATTTCTGTAAAGCATAGTAGGTGCTTGTTTGTGCTTTTGTTCATTTAACGTCATTGAGACCGTAGACAAATGGTACGTTTCCTAACCCATTCGTCGAATAGAGATTCATGGATGTATTTAAAGTGTACTTGTCATTCCAAGCATGTATTGACGTCACCATGTAAGGCATAACATTTCATATGCGTCTCTTTATTAAATAGAGCATTACAATGTGTTTTGATTACACACATAAACTGGTTGTATTGGAAATAAAGATGGGTATATAGTATGTAGGTCATGTTATAGCTGCAAGAGAGAGACTGTTACTGTGTTGAAATGAAATGCATCAGGTAAAGAACAAATTATTATTATGGCATAGACGGACAGTGGCATTGGAAGACACCAAATTCCATAGTGTTGTAGTGGTATGTTGCCAGACGTGCTTTGGTCCCATCCAACACTAAGAGGTCAAACCCTTTTTGCATGGTTTAACAACCTACCTGAATCTGATTTATTAAGTATAGCGAGCCAAACCCCGACTACGCGTATTAGCAGAAAAGGGCCCCTGGTGCCTTCCCAGCCATGGCCCAATCTCATACCTACCAATATTGAAAGGTATGAAACACTGACCCACATGCAAGATAGTTTTATGTATGTAGGCTTTGAAAGAAAGCATGGAGGCAGGGGTGACCTGCAAGGAAAAATATGTATTTTGGTTCTTTAAGTGTCCTTTTTTTTGTCCTTATTGGAACAGTACCGGGATACAAACACTAAAAGTAAACTAAAAATCTGGATTTTCAACTGAAATCCCTATACTAATAGATAGAAAATGTGTAGATAGAGGATTATTAGGAGATTCACGTGACACATCTCTCTTATTCTACTGTATTGACAGACCACAGTTTTACTGCTGAATTTGTGTTGAATGTGATCTCAGTGCTGTAGATATCTTCAGGCTTTGATCTGCATCCAGGCAAATCCCACACCTTCTGGAGATCCCTTAATATAAGGCTTGGCAGTTATAGCAGGCCCTAACACGTTATAGTGTCACTAGGACTTATTTTATGTGCTATGGAGAAGTTGAAATCCCTGTGATCGCAGTGAGGCATGAGCCAGGATAAGTCTTTGATTTAGGAAAGTGCTAGAGGAGTGAATTGAAGACACTTCACACACAAAGTACAACTAAGGCAAATGTCATGGATGTACAATGCCTGTTGCATTGCAACAATAGTTTGCATGTTTAGTGAATGTGGCTATATGTTCTGCAGCACTTTACTATAAGTAAGAAAGCAAACAATTAATTGTAACAAAACAAGTTTGACATATGGGAACAGTAGGGCTGTGCCCAAACGAACATATAAGCACTACAGCCTTCGTTATTTTGCTACCTTTTTCTGTTATTATTGCCTTGAAATAAGCACAAAATCCAGTGGTCATTATTTAAAGTAAATGTACAATTTCTGTACCGTATCCCGTTTATTTTAGTTTGGTATCTTTTAATAATATTTGTGTGTAATTTCTACAGAATTTTACTGCGTTATTAAACGTCACTGTCACTATCTCTTGCACGTGGGTGAGAGTACAGCATTGAGGTCTATGGAAGAGATCGCGGGATCCTCCATAGAGAGAGCTAATTCCCTGCAGCCATTATTGGTGACTGCTGGGGGAATTGACACTTCTGGATGTCAATAGTTCTGCCCAATATCTAGAAGTGTTAGGTGTTGGAAATTTACAGAGACAAAGTTTTTCTTACTTTGTCTCAGGATATTCAGGATATATCTTTACTTGGTTATCTGTATGAAACACTCTTTTTTTTGGGGGGGGGGGGTCTTGGGGGGGCTTGACAATGCCACTTTAACGGTGCTTCAGAAAACACGGCATGACATTAGTATCATACACAGAATGTGTCACTTTTCACTTGTTCGCTTTTTGAAGGGCTCTTCATAATGCATTCATCTTTGTGTCAAGTGGGTTTCCTTTTATTTACTTGTTAATACGTCTACAATCTTTTATATTTTGAGAGAATTGCTTGTGCCTAGTTCGACAGTGGCTGGTTTCTGGATTTGATTTCATAATTTCAGGTTGATTTGTAATCCTGAATTAGAATTTTAGCGCTGTTAAAACTAATTGTGGTGTTGATAGAGAATGATCTAGAGACAGTGTTGGATGTAAAGAACAGAAATTAAAGCTTTTGTTTTTCTTTTCTCCATAGCTACAAGAAGCTGTACAGAGGAAACTTGAAGGTGCCCGCTCACCACTTAACGGAGAGCAGCAAAATGGTGTCTGTGATGGAAGGTTCTCTCCTTCTGCTAAACGCAGGAGGAAGGATGTACCGGCTGTTGAACCTCTTGGTAATCTTTCAAATATGCCACTGCCTTCTGTGTCTCCTCTTCAGCAGCTTGATATTAAACCACATTTACCAGTGTCGAATAATGCAGTTAATTCAAGTGGGTTGGAAGACATAAGTAAAAATGGTGGACAGCAGGAAATGAAACTGGCATTAAATGGCTGTGGTGAACTTGACAACAGCTATAATATTCTCCAGAATAAAGAAATGAAACAAGAGCCATTAGATGATGCATCTGTTATGGACTCCTCAGAAACATCTCTTTCCCACCAAAATAAACTTTTCTCTGACATTAATCTGAATGATCAGGAATGGCAGGAGTTGATTGATGAACTTGCCAACACCGTTCCAGAGGATGACATAGAGGACTTGTTCAAAGAGGACTTTGAGGAGAAAAAAGAACTTGATTTCTCAAGGCCCACGGCACAAACACCTCTTCCTCAAGAAAGTGCCAGCGTAAAGAGTGATCCTTCTCACTCTCCATTTCCCCATGTATCTATAGGCTCTCCTCAAATTAGACCCTCTTCATCTGGTCCTTCCTTTTCAAATGTGTCTTCTGTGTCTAGCATACCCTCTGTTTCCAGTGCACCATCAACGTTAATGCTCGCTGGATCACCAGCAAGTTGTGTTGTTCAATCTCCACAAACTCCTACCCAACCCCATACTCCTGGTCAAACCTCAACAAGACCTGGAAATGGCTATGTCATGAATCCATCTTCTAATTCAGGGAGTGGAACTGTAAATCTCCCGAGTGCAGACTTGTCTCCAGCAGAGCAGCTTAAGCAGATGGCAGCACAGCAACAACAGAGAGCAAAACTTATACAGCAGAAGCAGCAACATCAGCAGCAGCAGCAGCAGCAGCAACAGCATACGACCCACCCATCGAACTGGTCACCTGTGGGGCCTCCAACTAGCCCCTATGGAGCAGCTTTTGGTCCTGAAAAACCAAATAGCCCAATGATGTATCCCCAAACATTCAACAACCAAAACCCCATAGTACCTCCAATGGCAAGCAACCCACCGAAAACCCCCATGAACAACTACCTCCCACAAAGCCACATGAACATGATAAGCCAACAAACAAACAATATGGGTACAAATGCCATCAGCAAACCTCCCAATATGCTTAGTTATGGTAACACTAAGCCACTTACACATTATAATGTAGAAATGAGTCAGAGGATGACCCCTCCAATTACTAACCAAAACAAGAGTACTATGATGCCATACATGCAGCAGCCACAACAGCAGCAACAGCCACCAATGCCACCTCAGATGAGCCATTTGAGTGAGGAGCAGAAACGACTGCTCATCATGAAACAGAAGGGACTCCTGAACCAGCCAATGGCATATGGCTCTCTTCCGCCCCATCCTCAGGTAGGTGTACAAGACCAAAACATTACAGGCCAGTGTATACCGCTTCTTGCTGTTTGCTGCCATGCCTGAGAGATTCATGGTGATGACACCATGATTTTGAAATGGATTTGATTTTATTGATTTTTTTGCTCCGAATGCTATTTTACTGCTGTTGTATTTGTCCTTCATTGACATGTAATGTGATGGCCTAGATTTTTGTATTTGGCTTTGGTATTGTTATTTAATCCCTCAAAAACCAAGGACCTTTAAGCTTTAGGGATCATGGCTGTTTTGATATGGGAGGTTTTTGTGACCAAGGATAACATATCAACTAATGCAACTAAACAAATGCAACTAAAGAACCTAACTTGAAATAGATTCACTAATTAGTACTGGTTGTTATGCCCAGTATCGTGGGATTTCAATACATTTTCAGAAGTTATAAAAAAAAAGTACTGCAAAATGTGAATTACAGTTTTAAAGTTACAAAATTGCATAATTTGGCATGTTGAGATTAAAACTTTATAGTAGTCAGAGATTCAAACATCTAGATTAATCAGATGTTTAAAACAGACTGAAACAGCTATCACCTGTGTAGCAGCTTTGTGTATCTCTCTCTCCCTCTCTCTCTCTCAACCTCTCTCCCCTCTCTCTCTCTCTCTCTCTCTCTCTCTCTCTAGCATCTTCATTTAGATGAAATTGTTATATATATATATATATATATATATATATATATATATATATATATATAGAGAGAGAGAGAGAGAGAGAGAAATACCACTGTTGAAGAGAGCGAGAGAGAGAAGATATGTACAGAGAAGATACACAGAGAGAATGGGATTCTGTCCCCCCCAATTTTTCTCCAGTCACGTCCATAATGGAAGAAGACGGAATTACATGCAACACACAGAAAATGCTGCCCAAGGCTCCAGGAGTGTAACTCCTTCCAATCTCATGCAGACTCTGACATATATGTCCTAGTGCCACCCTAATATAAAAGGAGCCCTAACTGTAACCCTAATAACATAATATAAAACATACATGTAATAATTTGTAAAATACAGTGGTACCTCCGTTTTCAAACGCCTTGGTTAACATAATTTTCAGTTTACAAATGATAATCCATTGAAAATAATACCTCGGTTTACTAATTGTTTTCGCAATACAAAGCAAGTTTCCCCAGGATGCATTGCCCCCGTGCATGCTGGAGTTTGTGGGTAGCACATGGCGTCAAGTGTGGAGGTGTTGGAGCGGTTTTTGCATCAAGTTTTGGAGCCATTCTGGAAATCTTTTGCAGCGGTTTTGGGACTTTTTGGAACTTGTTTGGGGCATTTCTCAGGCGGTGGAAATGTCCGGAGCTGAGCTTTGTCATTTGCATGCCTTTACTGTGCCTTTTGGATTGTGGGTTGGTTTCCATGCCAGCTCATTTTGACTTTTTGTGACCTCCAGAACAGATTAATTGGTTTTCAAGGCATTCCTATGTTTTGGTTTACAAATTTTTCACAATACAAAATGTCCCAAGGAACGCATTAAATTCATAAATCGAGGTATCACTGTATATTAAAGATTGACAATAGCCTTGGCTTTGTGCATATTGAGTCTGAGTGAATATAAGCTCCTGTAGAGTGTAGAGATTTGCCTGTACTGTACAAGAGCAGAATGTATTACTATAGGAAAACACACACCTGCTGACAGAGTCCTGCACGGAATACTAATCCCTATGTCCCTGCTGCTGTCATGTAGGTGGTATGTGACTGTCACAACAAGGCACACAATGCTCTGCCTTTTTAATTACCATTCAAGCCTCCAGATCTTCTCCTGATGGACAGTATAGGACAGAGCAACAATGGGTATTATTACACGAGTAGCCGTATAGTGGAACCATGCATTAGTGTGTGGGAAGATAAGCCCTGAAACCATTTTCTGTGTTAGGTAAAGGAGTGAACATGTGCATTAAACAATAAGCCCTTTGTCAGGCTTTGTTGCTCAATTGTGAGTCTCTATATGGCCCTCACACACAGGTTTTATCTGTTACATTTAACAGGCATTTGCTACATTGGTTATTTTCCTATGTATAGTGTGGAACCTTTCATGTATAGCATTTTCTGATACTGTAATCTTGCTTGTATTTATTTTCAATTGCTCTGTCCTTGCTGTCCCATACAATTTCCATGTTGATTTGCCTCTGTTGTTTTATGACATTATGAAACAGGTGGCCTTTTTGCTGTGTGGTGAAGACCCAACATAGTTACATAGCTGAAAAGAGACTTGCGTCCATAGAGTTCAGCCTTTCGCACATCTGTTTTTGCTGTTGATCCAAAAGAAGGAAAAAAAAAACAGTTTGCAGCGCTTCCAATTTTGCAACAAACTGGATAAAAATTCCTTCTTGACCCCAGAATGGCAGTCAGATCTCTCATTTAACCCACTAATTAAAAATAAAATCCCTGTATATTATGTTTTTGCACGTATTTATCCAGTTGTGGTTTAAGCATCTGGACAGACTCTGATAAAACCACCTCTTCAGGCAGAGAATTATTGTTCTTGCTGTCAAAAACCTTTCCTTTGCCTTAGACTACATCTGCTTTCTTCCAGTCTACATACCTGTCTGCGTGTCCTATATATAGTCCTATTTATGAATAGATTTCCACACAATCATTTGTATTGGCCCCAAATATATTTGTATAATGCTATCATATCCCTTCTGGGGTACATTTTCTAAACAAACCCTATTTAAATGTAACCTTTTATCATAACTAAAATTTTCCATTTATTTTATTAATTTTGTAGCCCTCTTCTGCACAATATCCTTCATTAGAACAGGTGCCTCTAATTGCACAGCACATTCAAGGTGTGGTCTTACCGTTGATTTTTAAAGATTTTTAAAGATTTATATTTTAGTTCTGATTACCTCTTCATTTACTAAATGATGTTTCATTTATTTTTCTTACTGATGTTCCATTTATCTTACTTGATTTTCCAAGTCTCTGGCTCTGCAAGTTGACATAAAATCTGACGGCCACAGTGACCCTCCCCCACAATTAGCTGACAGACAAGTGCCACCCCAGATGTGTAATAATGCGACTAGCAACGCAACAACCAATACTACAACACAGCTGACCTCACTAGACATAGCTGACCGCCATAGCGGCAAACAAACCAGACGACACTCTTACCACTTAGTATCGAGTGTGACAGTCCATGTCTCCAAAGGCCAAAGGGAAACGCTTCAGCGCATACACACACACACACACACGATACGCTAGCTGAGAGAGGTGCTGTATACCATTTTAATGCTCCTATTATCTTTTTGTGAAAAATTGTTGACACCACAGGCATGTTGATTATGAAGTACAACAAATGAAGCACAACCAAAATAAAGAATAAAAAAAATTATAAAAATAAATAAATTATATTTTCATACCAAGAGTCGATGCCCCTATTTATACATGACAATACCTTACTGGCCTTAGCAACTCCTGAGTGACATTGCACATTGTTGCCTAATTTGCGGTCTATAACAATTCCCATATCCTTCTTGTGTGTTGTTATCCCTTAATCACTATCGTTGGTTTAAGTTGCTTGTGCATTCTTTAGCCTAAAGTGCATAACTTTGCATATATCTACTTTAAATTTAATCTGCCATTTTAGTGCCCAGCCCACCAATCTTTCTAAATCCCTCTGCAGCAAAGTAATATCTTGCTCACATTGTATTACTTTACAGAGTTTTGTGTCATCTGCAAACAGTGAAACATGACTTGCAATACCTCTTTCAAGATCATTCATAACTATATTAACCCCTTAAGGACACGTGACATGTCATGATTCCCTTTAATTCCAGAAGTTTGGTCCTTAAGGGGTTAAATAGAAGAACAGAACCCTGAGGGACACCACTTAACACTTTTGTTTGAAAGTTTACCATTAATGGTAACTCTCTGTACTCTATCTTTAAGCCAATGTTCTACCCAAGGAAAAATATTTTCATCTAGACCAATTTTTTTTAGTTTGAGCACTAACCTATTGTGAGGAACCTTATCGAATGCCTTGGCAAAATCCAAGTAAATCACATCCACTGCAACACCCAGATCTACACTTTACTTACTTGATCATAGAATGCAATTAAATTAGTTTGACATTACCCATGTTTTTTATAATAATGTTCTACACAATGACTTTCTGAGTATTATCCCTTAATAACCCTTCATATACTTTTCCAGTCACATAAGTTAAGCTCACAGGTGTAATTGCCAGGCACAAATGATGAACCCTTTTTGAATATATGAACCACATCTGCCTTCCTTCAATCCCCCAGTACAATTCCTTGAAAACAAAGAATCCTGAAAGATTAAAAACAGAGGTTCACTTATTTCCACAACTTAGCTCCTTAGGTATTCGTGGGTGAATGCCGTTGGGCCCCAGAGCTTTGTTTACATTAACTTAGTTTAGTTGCTTCAGCACCTTGTCTTAAGTCATCAAATCACAATTTTTCTGCTAGTATTTTGCAGAAATCATTTGCATATTTCTTGCCATAGGTTCCTCCTTAATATATACTAAGGAAAAATAGCTATTTGAAATTACTGCCTCTTCCTGGTCTTCATTAACATAGAATCTTGGAGGACAAATAGAGATCTTTGGTTGTAAGTAGAATTTATGCAGTGCACCAAAGCCTGGAAATGATCAATATACGCTATTAAGCCTTCTTTATAGCGTAGCCAGCCAGCATTGTAGGGGAGGAATATAATCATATTTAGAACAGTTGGACCATACTTATATGACTAGATCATAGCACAAATCCCATAGCTAATGCAAGACTCAGGTGTCTCTCTTCAGAGATAGTTAACATAATGACTTGGCATAAAAAAATCTAGCCTGGTGCCTAATTTTAGGCCATGATAGCCAAATGGAAATATACCCTGATACAGCTATGTTTTCATTTCTCAAAAGAGTAAGCAAAAGTGGACAAGAATCAGTAAGGTGGTTGGTAACCACAATAAGCTAGAACAGACCAGAATAGAAGTAAAGTCACAGACCAGTTGCAAGAAAGGATAGGTCAGGATGTGGCACCATTTAGTCTAGTTGTGGGTCTAATTCAACTCTACTGATGATGGCTCGTAGACTGTAAGCTTGATTGAGCAGGGCCTTCTACACCTCTAAATATCCCCTTTCTACAATTGTAAAGCTTTGCAGAACAAGTTGATGCTATATAAATGTTAATAATAATACTAAGATCTGAAAAATAATTCTATGGATACTGCTTCTGAGTAATAATTTAAGTCCCTATAGATATGACCACTCTCACTGATTAATAAGACTCACACACTCTCCTTTACTACCCTAGCTCAAAGTAGCATTGTCTCCCCCCACACATTCTGTATAGTGTAGATTATATAATTACGGTCCTCTCAATAATAATTATATCATAAAGGGGAATTGGGAGACTTGAGTGTTTCATTTATTTAGACTCCTCTAGAATGCTCGTGAACTTTTGCATTAGTTAGTGTGAACCTCAGCTCTAGAGAATCCGAGCCTCATCAAGTTGTTGGTAAAATAAAATAGGATGACATTAAGGCAGCAACAATCCATTCACTGTGATTGTGGGACTATTTTATAATACCTGCTATGTATATCAGAACTAATTTTAAACGTTTACTTGAGAAGTGGAAAATATATTAAGTAAGTACGTTGATGAATATTCTGGTAAACTAGATAGAAAAGAATATAATTTTTTTGGTTTAATAGAAGGTTTGCTCTTCTAAAGAGGAACACTTGACAAGTATGAATTAGGATAGCATTTACAATATATGATCCTTAAAGTGGTATTAAACGTAATAAATTCCTTGTAACGGGCTTTATTCCCACTGAAACCAATTGAAGGCTTATTTTCACAAAGGGGTTAACAGCTTGAAAAGGCCAGCATTTGCTAACAAGAGCATTGTATGCATTGCAAATAGGTGCATGCTGCCTGTATAGCTCAGATGCCTAGCATGTTATTGGTTGATTTTGGTTGTATATAAACATCCTGGGGAGAAGGTCGGGTGCTTCTGACCCTCCCATTAACATGTCAATGAGGAGAGCTGGTGGTTTGAGCTTCTCTCCGCCTCGACATACGATGAGCTTCATTAATTACATTTAGGAAGAAAGAAAAGCAGCTACAGAAGAAAGTGGGGGAGCAGTCTTGGCTCCATGTGAATATGAATAATTGTCTGGTAGGCAGCATGTTGAATTGGTGGTCTGTCGGAGGGAGAAAACGCGATTTGTTCTGTAAACATGAAACCCAAAGATAACAAAAGCAGAGCAGCTTTCTTTCAGGAAGTGTAAATAGATTTTGACTGCTACAGGTTTTTAACAAATCGAATACTTGCTCTCCTCCATATTCATGGTGTGCCTCTTTTATTCCTTGCAAACAAAAGGCAAACATAATTGATACGAGAAGCAGCTTTTGAGCCGGACTATATTGTTTGGTTAAGTGCCTGTTAATGTGCAACAGCAGCACTAGAAAGCTTTGTCTGTGATGATAATTTAAAGGGTCACCAAAACATTAATGCAAAGTTGGTTGTGGAAATGCAGCGATTTGTAAAAATTGCTGCAGATCTAAGATCACCTGTCAGACCTTTCAAAAAGTCTGGAAAGGGATTTTGTCTGCAGCTTTGGCAAAAACTTTTCAATAGAAATTGGCACATTTATAAATTAATCTTGTTACATCCCTAGCTGTCAATCAGACAAGCTGTCCTGTTACTTCCTGGTTTGGTTAGCTCAGTGGAGCTAAACTCAAGAGTCAGGCAATTGCTCAGAGCACCTGCCTTGGAAAGACTTCTCATTGAGCTGCATTGTCCGCAGCTTGGAGTCCTGATTGAAGGCTCATATTGTACTACATTGATGGTCATTTGACCTCAAGGGGTTATGTCCAGGATGACCAGATTTTGGAAATAAAAAACCAGGACACCCATTAGCCAAGGAGGCAAGGCAAGCTGTGGAGAGATCAGCATGGTGCTGGAAATAAGGTGACAAAAAAAAGCCTTTTTAACAGGGGGAGGACATATAAACAACCTTTTTAAAATAATGGTGTCTGGAATACACGTTTGCATTTCTGACACTATAGTATTCCTTTAACCCCTTAAGGACACATGACATATGTGACATGTCATGATTGCCTTTTATTCCAGAAGTTTGGTCCTTAAGGGGTTAAGAAAATTAAAGGAACATTCTGGTCACCATAACAATTTCATCTAAATGAAGATGCTAGGCACCTTTCCTTGAAGGGGTTAAACTGCTTTCAAATGGTTCAATTCCAAAGGCTGCCTCAAGCGCCAGATCTCTATGTTGCCCAGTGGTATTCGGCTTTTAAAATGGAGTTTCAGGAAGTGCCGATTCACATCAGGCATGGTGATGCTGATTGGCTAGAGCGGTCATCTGACGCTCCAAGCCAATCGCTAATTCCTCGTTCCTAAAATTGGTTTACTTTTTTATGAATGGAGAGCTACTGATTTCTTAGCATGCCAGCTGACTGCTCTATCTGATCCGCTCCTTCTGATCCTTTACCTTTCTGCTCCTCCTGCCTTATTCTGCTCCTTGCTGACCATTCCTGCTCTTTGTGATCCTTTACCTTTCTGCTACTTTTCCTACTTTACCTTTCTGCTACTTCTGATCCTTTACCTTGCTGCCCCTTCTGCCCCTTCCTGCTCCTGGAAATCACATTTTTTCATCCCTAGCTGTCAAGTCAAACATGCTATCCTGTTACTTCCTGCTTTGGTTAGCTCAGTGGTCCTTTCTGTTCCTTCTGCTACTTTCTCGGGATGCTGGGAAAAAGTGTAAAACGGGACTATCCAAGTCTAGTCACCCTGGCTATGTCACACATGTATTTTTCCTTTTTCTTATTTTATTGTATTTACAACTTATTTGTTTGTGCATGTACAGTACATACATTTAACTACAGTACAGTAATAAAACTAGAAAGTAGAAATTGGTGTTACAATAATATTGCCATTGATTTCTCCATTTGGAGCTCTCATATAGATCTCTGTCCGTATACTGGACCCAGTGGAGTCCTTATTCTGAGCCTGCAAAAACCTTTCATCAATCAGGTCAGCAAACAGTTGCTACACAGCCACCATACTATTATCAGCTCCTCTGGTATCCAGGGCCCGACTGGCCCAGCAGGATACCTGGAAATTTCCCTGTGGGCCGCAGCACTTTGGGCCGGGGAGAGAGCCCTAATACCTATAGTAATATTATTGGGTGATTTTCCCTTCGGACTGTGAGAGTCCAAGGGAAATATGGAGGGAGGAGCTTGGGGCCGGTGCGGATGGAAAGAGCTTTCTGGCACTCAAGCTCCGCCCTGATCACAAGCTCCGCCCACTGATCGCAAGCTTCGCCCCCAGCTCAAGCTGCTGACCTCAGGGCAGGAAATATAGTTCTCACCTCCAAGGGCTTCCACGTCAGCAGCCTACAATACCAGGTAGGCTTCAAATACACTGCAGCTAGTGAGTGACAGTGATTGCATGTGTGTGTGTGTGCTGTTGTGTGTATGTGTGTGTCAGTGAGCATGTCTGCAGTGAGCATGTATGTGTGTGTCAGTGAGCATGTCTGCAGTGAGCATGTATGTGTGTGTCAGTGAGCGTGTGTGCCAGTGATCATGTATGTGTGTCAGTGACCATGTCAGTAGTGAACATGTATATGTGTGTCAGTGAGCATGTCTGTAGTGAGCATCTTTATTTATAGCAATGAGTTTGTCTGTAGTATGAAGTTTGTGTGTACCTGTAAGCTTGTCTGTTTTTGTCAATGAGCTTGTGTGTGTCAGTAGGATTGCCTGTCTGTGAGCCTGTGTACCAGTGAACGTTTGTGCTTGTCAGTGAGAATGTCTGTGCCTGCATGTTAGTATGCTTACTGTATAATTTTTTTATTTATTTTTTACCCTGAATGGACTAGTATTTATAATTAAAAAAGGAACATACCAATAATAAGTGTGTGTGTGTGTGTGTATATATATATATATATATATATATATATATATATATATATATACACACACACTTTAATTGTTTATATTTATTACATATATATATACATATATATTTTTTTATATATACATCCTATAGTGATAATGTTAAATATCCCTTTATAACATTTAAAATATGATTTTGTCTTGTTACCCCAGATAGAGTAATTCTAATTTATAAACATAGATTTTATATAAATAAAGGGGTCGTAGCTTCGACCGGGCACGTCCAGGAAACAGGAGGGTGAGTAAAATATTTTGCAAATGTGTGTGTTTGTTTGTATGTATGTTTGTGTGTCTGAATGAATGTTTCTCTGTGCATGTGTGTGTTTGTATGTTTGTGTGTCTGTATATATGTGTCTCTGTGTGTTTGTTTGTATGTATGTATGTGTGTGTCTGTATATATGTGTCTCTGTGTTTGTATGTGTGTGTGTGTATGTACAGTGGCGTAAATAGAGGGGTCGTAGCTGCGACCTGGCCCGTCACTCCAGGGGGCCCAGCGGGTGCCCGCCGCCATGTGTTATGGCCCAGCCCGTGAGGTGTAACCACCGAGGGGTGCGGATCAGTTTTCGCATTGGGGCCCCATGGATCGTGTGTAAAATCTATGGGGAAAAAATGTATACCAGCCCTCTAAGTCATTGTGCCACGTTAGTGTTTTTGTGTGTGTGTATATGTGTGTGTATATATATATATATATATATATATATATATATATATATATATATATATATATATATACATACACACACACTACCATGGCACAATGACTTAGAGGGCTGGCATACATTTTTTCCAGGGCTGCTGTGCATTCCCAGTCTGGCCCTGCTGGTATCTGTAACAGGAAACAGCCCTTTATGGAATCTTTTTGTCTTTTTGTGTTCTGTGTATTTTCGGCACATTTTGCTAGTGCTTCTGAAGTAAAGGTGATTAGTCAGATCTAACTCATACAGAGATAGCCACTGACCTCTTGACTTGCTTTTATGCATAATGCACTCCGATAAAGGGAGAAAAAGCATTTTCAGAAGTGTTCTTGCAAGGTATAAGAAAACACTAGTCTCTGTTTCCAAAACATGGCAAATCTGTGTAAGTGGGAAACTCCATAGGGTTCATTTGTGTTTCCTTCCTGTTGAGATTGGAGCCATAAGATATCGTATATGTAACCACCTGGCTGAAATAATGAGCTTGGGAAGGTGTACATGCATCTTGACGTGAACATACGCACACACAGACGTGGCAATCCTCAGAGAACAGGTTTATTGAGCCTGTGATGTCAGAGGTAGCATAGATCTATATTTTATTTGGCAGTGTTTCTCTGGAAAGCTGAATAGACTTTAAATCGGGCAGTGAAGCAAATTATATGATGCTTTAACTGAAGAGTATATTCCAGGATTCATCATTGCTCGAGTCTCGGCTGTAGTGAATTCCTAGATACCACGTGTGAGATTCCAATATAAGCTAAAACGGAGAAAGATGCAGAATATGCCCAATTTTGTAGGATATTATCTATTTACCAATATTTATTGTAATGCATTCCTATAAGCATATAGGTCTTAAGGAGGCTCTGTCGCTAATGAGATTTAACTACAGGTTAGCTATAGATTATGCCAACCTTTTTTTTATTTGTTAGTTGTTGTTTGGTTTTTTTTACTCTAAACAAGATTTATTTTTATTTTATTTACATGCTTTGTCAGGCACACTGGGCAAAGCATGTAATGTAGTCAGCTATTGTATTTGCTTTAAAAATCAAAAGTTATTGTGATGTAACACTAGTTCCAAATGCTTTTTTAATATGCTAAATATTTTAATATCTTTATACATTGTGTATCAGTCATTTAATCCAGATTAATGCAAACATTGCATTCATATCAGCAGAAAGGAGAATAACAGAAACTGAAATTGGGATTTAAATGGGTGAGATATTAACTGAAGGAAATGGGAAACAGAATAATGAAAAGCACACGTGGGGTGAGATAAAGGAAAGTAACAAAGAGGGGATAATGTAAATAATATTTTTTGCCATGGCTGATAAATGGAAAGATAAATATATTTTAGCAGTAATTGATGACACATAGAATGGAAAGAGGAGCAAGAAGAGCATTAAGCATTGTTATGGTGGAGGAGCATAGTAAACGTAAAAAAGGGCATGCAATGCTAAAAGAATTACAGAAAAAAAACACATTATGAAGCAGGACTTATGGTATTTTAACACACTATGGGTCTACAGCACAGAATCCTGAATGATAGGGGTTTATAATCTGGGATTGTCACTATTGTTTAAAATGTTGATTACATGTATTTCGCATTAGTTCAATGTATAGATGAAGATTGTCTAAATGTTACACAGTAATGCCATCATTACAATTTTGCACTATGAACTTTCTCTTTGTTGCCTTATGTTGGGTTTGTTCTTTTTCCTCCCAGAACCTAAAGTATAACTTGCCCGTGTATTTGTATTCATGCACAGGATGTAATTTTGTTGTAATTACATAATTTTGAACACCGCAATGATTTTTATACATTTTATTTTCTGAGACATTCCGGTTTGGCTAGAATTCCTTATAACTTCCAAGATGCAATGGCTCATATAGTTATCTTTATTTGTTGGAGAAGCAGCCAAGATTATCCATGGACAAGTTGGTGCACTCATAGGAGATTACTGGAATACACACAAAACATCATTATTAAACCTTTGAAGATGTTACATTCTGTCATTACAACTCATTATCTTGCTCTGCAAAAGACAATCACGGAACAAAAGAGTTAAATGGAATTGTCTGTGTAATAATTTGCATCCAACTAGCCGCTCAAGACATGTTATTTTGATTGCTGGCTCAGGACCATGCTCCTACAAATGGAGGAGGCTGGGAGGATTTAATGAAACAGGAGCAAACGCTTGATTTCTTTTTGTCTATTAATCTGTCTTGGGCGCTGTTAAATATTTGCTGCCCCCACCATTCTTTCATTCCGTTGCTAGGAAAAGCAAATGGGAGGTAGAAGTTCAGGCAGTGCTCTGCATTGCATGGCAGCATTGAGACCTTTTTAATGAAGAATAATGAAGAGTAATTGCATATCTGTAATAATATCAAACTTCCAAAGTCAAGGGCAATTGGACATATCCCAAGAATGTGCCTCTCATGAAATGCACGGCAGTGACCATCTTGTGAAACGATCCATCTTGTAGAAATAGGATCATGCTAGCAATCTGATTTTCTTTCTCATGCTTAAATGATGCTATCAGAACAGGACAGATTATTCAAGGGTAGTTCTCCAACACAGGTGACTGGTTTGATCACTTTCTTTTCGTACAATGTCAAATACACACAGAACAAAAGTAGAAAGTGGAGTAACTTGTCACTCAAACTTGAAATCTTTGGAAGGGTTCTACACTAAGTATTAATCTGTAGTGGGATTGTGAAGGCATCTAGATCTAACCTTCTGAGATAAGGCTCAGTAATGTCAAGGAGCAGATTTGTTTTCTTTGTTGATTGATAATGAGGATTGTCTAGATATTTGGCATCATGGTGACAGTCTTTATGGTACGGTGGCCATCTGCTTTAGATGGCACATTGGTAGGTTTCTACATTTTATGACATTGTGGTGGCCATCTACTTCACATGGATTTAAGGTGGCTGTTTACTCTGTATGGCATAGTGATGGCCATCTAGGTTATGATGCATCTTCGTGGTATTATACTTTAAGTGACATGGCAGTGGTCATCTATTTTTGTGTCATTAAAGTAGCCATCTTAAAACAGCAGTGGGGGAACAGTCTTATTTATATAATCCAAATGGGAAACCACCTCTCTTTAAGGGTAGCTCCAAGCACTATAACCACTGTAGATAACTAATGATTATAGTTTAAGAAAATGTGTTCAGTGCCTTTGTTTAGTTTTGTGTTTTTTGTGTCAAGTTGTTTTTAATCCATTTATACAAAAATAACTAGCAAGGGACATAAGTTTGTCATCAATTTAAAAAAAAAATTATTTTTTTTGCTTTTGGAGAACTCTTTTGTTGCACTGGATTGACACACTCCCTTTTAAGCCTTGTCCCACTGAATCGCAGATGTTAGGAAGTGTACGGCACTCATTTAGATCTTAATGTGTGGTTTCCAACTGTGGGTGGGCCTGAGCTGTAGACAGTCGCTGAATCAAACAGATAATCTCTACAATGTAATATCCTTCCGAATGCCTAATTTTATTATCAAACTTCCAACACATGTTGTCAACACTCTTCAGCATATTATTATGATTATACCTTAATTAATTAATTTACTGGAAATTGTATACAAAATCATTACCAGTTATTTTGGGGTCGCTATAATCAAACCCATATAAAATCAGTAAAATGGCTTTCACCAATTGTACAGCCAGTAAGTGCAGTAAATACAATAGCATATATCTTAAGTTCGTACCCCTTGACCCCAAAGCATAATTCAATATTTCCTTGTTTGTTGCTGGGGTTTTATTGGTGGGGGGATTCAAATAAAATATATAAAATATTTCAAACTATACTAAAGGGCTTTTTTACTTACATGTATAGCTTTAGAGAAAATATAACAATATTCCTATATAGGTTGGGCATTTTGGCTCACAACGGGATTGATTTCAAACCTTGAAGGCGAGTATCTTTGATTCTGGCAGTACACGGATCACGTAATCTTTTCAAGTAATAAGTGACATGCAGCTGGGTCCGTCTGCCATGCGACTGTTGAAATGTCACATTGTAAGCTGTCTTGCCTCTTATTAACCTACTTTATGTGGCCTGTAAGCTATTTAGAGAATTGCCTGATAGAGGCAAAACTTTGTTATTTTTGCACCCAGGGCAAACTGTAACGCTCTGGGTCCTGTGTAATTTAGCAGTCCTGTGACCAGGGCAGCTTAGCACCAACCTCTGTGTCTGAATCACCTACTGTTAACAGGTTCTTTTCTCAGCTCAGAAAAAAGTCCTGATTGTATTAATGGGTTCTTCTCTGCCACATACAGTTTCTAGTGACCAATTACTGTTTAGCAAATTAACCCTTTAGCTGTTATACTAGTGCTTGCATCAATGCCCGACCAGTGTCTTGGGTACAGCATGTAAGCTGTAAAATGCAAAAGAAATGGCTATTTGTGCATTAACATACATCCAGTTCATTCCTCTTGATTACATTTAAAGCGTGAATGATAAACTTCTACAGGCTTATTAAAACAAAATGGAAATTTATGTGGGGCTTGAAGATTTAAGATCAATGTATCTAGATTGGACACTATACCTCCATCAGTGCCACATTCAGAGGGACAGTCACAATTTCCGGGTGCTGACATGTTCTCCCGTTTTTGGTGTGCAATGTGTCACTTGTCACCAAGTTCCTAAAACGTGCAAGCACTATAATCCAGCTGCTTGTGTTAAGTATGTAAATAGATCATTTCACTTGTTCTTTCCTTCTGCAATGACAACACTGAGTAATAAACTAATCAATGAGTGTCTTCCTGCATTCTGACTTCCACTCTATACAATTCTTAATACCACAACCACTACCTCTTTCCAATCACTGGTTTATTACACTTTAAAAATTTCTTGAATGTTAAGCATACTTTTCATGAATATTGTTTTGTTTTGTTAGGTTTGTATAAAGCTTTGTTGTTTTGATGGAATAAAAAACTCGTTAATTTTACTTTATCCTTTCAAATATCTTTTTAGGATCTTTTGTTCTCCCAATGGAGGACTTGTGAAATTTATATGATAATCTCTACACTAGCACTGGGCTGTGAAAATGACTGATCTCTAGCCATTAAAGTTGAGTCATGCGACATATTGCATAAAATATGTCCAACTCTGGTTGCTACTAATGCACTGCTCTCCACCATTTGAGACAGTTCATTGTAAATTGGATGTTTAGGACTGTGGACCCATTAATGGCTTTGGAAGAAAATCATTTTTATAAGAGCCAGCCTATATGCTCATGTTGATAGTCCCATTGTGTAATTTATGGGGTGAATTGAAGTATATAGGAGAATGAGATTTGTCCGAATGAGCTTTTGTTCCATTAGAGTAGAACTGAATTGTATATAATTATAAGATAGGAACTTGCCTTAGAACTTGACTGTACGAACAGTAGGGATTTATTTACTAAATGTTATGAGTTGACCGGATCTACATTTTACTGTAGCAGAATCCATAACCTCAGTTACTTTTATTTTTTTTAATGGTGGGTACAAACTATCAAACTAATACTGACTACTAACTTAGCAAAATGTGCTTTACTATTTATATCACCTAAAAACACACTTACCTGGACTATTTCCAAGAGGTAGGTAGGTAGGTAGGTATATAGATAATCAGTAATTCCACTTGTGACTGAATGTGTTCTATTCTTACAGGAACACTTAAGAATGACATTTGTTTGTAATGTTTGAATGTTCTTGTTTCTTTGCAGATTTAGCACCCCCAACCAAAAAAATGTAAATAACTTACCTCTTATATAGTGGTAGGACAGTCTGCAGCTGGCCCACCTTAGTTAGTGATGATCTCCCATCAAATAAAATGCTTCTTATAGAGAAGCATTGGAAGCCAGGACCCACGTGCAGCCAGAAATTCTTCTAATAGAGAAGCATTGAAACCAGTACTTCTCTGTGAGGTACCCTCACTTCTGCTTCAAGAGCTCACAGAAGAGGCTACCTGCTTGACAGGCTAGAGGAGTTACCAAGGGAGATGATAAAATTGCCAATTTGTATTGAAATGACGCTTTTTAAAAATAAAACCTATCAGACATGTACATAACCGTGTTAGTTTTGTCAACTAAAAGTTTTTGAGATTTAGTCGACTAAAACTAAAACACTTCAGATGACTAAAATACGACTAAAACTAATGTGGCATTTTAGTCAAAATGTGGCACCAAAAAGGGTCTGGGAGGACACAAAGAGACACAGAGGGGCTGGTGAAGGGGCAAAAGAGACAGAAACTTTAACTAAACCCATTAGATTTTAGTCTTGTTGACTAAAATCTACTGGAGATTTAGTCGACTAAAACAATTCAGATGACCAAAATACAACTAAAACTAAAATGAAATTTGCCGCCAAAATTAACACTGGTTTATAACCCTTAAAAAAATTCAGCTAGCTAATATACTTTAAAGGGACACTTTAGGCACCAGAAAAACTACAGCTTATTAAATTTGTTCTGGTGAGTAGAATCATTACCTTCAGGCTTTTTGCTGTAAACACTGTCTTTTCAGTGGAAACGCAGTGTTTACATTACAGCCTAGTGATAACTTCACTGGCCACTCCTCAGATGGCTGCTAGAGCTGCTTCCTGGGTCATGGCTGTCTAAAATGCATCCAAACATTCAGTGTCTCCTCCCTCTGCATGCAGACACTGAACTTTCCTCATAGAGATCCATTGATTCAATTAATCTCTATGAGGAGATGCTGATTGGCCAGGGCTGTGTTTGAATCCTGCTGGCTCTGCCCCTCATCTACCTCTTTGTCAGTCGCAGCCAATCCTATGGAGAAGCACTGTGATTTGATCAGGCTACCACTTCTGATGATGTCAGCAGACTAATTGTTTTTCTGAGTCAAACAGCATGCAGATCTACAGCGTCAGGCTTGAATACAGTGAGATTTTGCAGGAATACATGTTTGTGTTCCTGACCCTATAGTGATCCTTTAAGTGTCTGAAATGTTTCTTTAAATGTAAAAGTCAGATATGTCATTGTAACGAGGGAAGTCCATTTAGGAACTTGAGCTGTATGTATGAAACAAAGGACATGCTTCAATACCATGAACAAATGTCATAGTAGGTTAGTGGTTATTGCATGTTTTACTTGGTACAATAAAGTTTAGCAACTTTTAGCAGCTTTACAAGGCAACATTTTAATGGCAAATCTTACATTTTTTTTTCTAGTTAATGTAATTGTAAAACTGTAATTTCCCTAGAACAGTATGAAGCTCATTGGGCTAATCTTTAGGCACATTCTTGAATCCAACCACTAAATAACCAACATGTTAAGTGTGTGAGATCAGTCCTGTGATACATTGTTAGAAAGCAGTAACACACTCAGACATGCTTGCCAATAGAACCAAGCAGATGATCAAAAAATGTTTGGAACTGTAAGGGAAAAGAAAATCTAAACAATCTCAATGCAAAACTCTCAATTAAATCTACACAACCTAGGCTACCAACAAATACTAAACAGTAGTAGTGTAGTAAACAAACACTTCATTGTAACAAAACATGATGGACATGATGACACTGGATCAGTATCAGCCATGCCCAAGCCAGTTTACAATCTAAAATATGCTCTTACATCCTTTAACCCCTTAAGGACCAAACTTCTGGAATTAAAGGGAATCATGACATTTCCCACATGTCGTGTCCTTAAGGGGTTAAATCCTCACTAAGAAAAGTCAACCTCTATCTGTATTAAGATTATTTCCGCTGTACACCTCTAAGTGATTGATGCACACTTTATACCAAAACTAACATATGTCATTCATGTTGGTAGCTTGTGTTTTTTTCCTCAATCTCACCATGTACCAGCATCCATTTTGAGGATTTACTAAGAGTTATAGTAGAAGACATTCTTGCCATGGTATTGCAAAAGAGAGATGCCCAGACAGGAAATTTCCAGATGTTTCAGGAAGCCAAAGCATCATAAAAAATGCAGTCCTTTTTGGCACTTCCCTTTTTAAAGAGTTTTTCTTTGTAACATATTTTATTGCAGTTCTTTCCGCACTATAAATCCAATAAGTAATATTAAGGGGGAGAAACTTAGGAGCAATGCATTGCCACCCATCATATTTATTTATCTTGTGTGTGTGCTCATCCATGCCCATCTTGAGTATGCCCCTCTTATTTCCCAATATAGTGTGCAGCACTCTCTATGCCAATCATAGTGTGCCCGACTCCATGACTCTTCTTGCATGCGCCCATTCTGTATATCTCTACATGCCCTTGTGTGTCTCAGACTCAATGCCCACTTGTGTGTCTCTCCAATGCCCCATGTGCGTCTCACGATCTCCAGTTACATCCCTCCACCTTCTGTAGCGTGGCTGAGCTCCCTATCAAGCCCTGACAGTCTAGTCAATAACAGCCTTGCTCAGTGCCATCTGGAGTACGGTGTAGTTTGCGTTTAGAGGGAAGCCTCACTCACACTGCACCACATTCACTTGTGTGTAGCACTTCTACCTGAGGCACACACTGCATGCTGGTAGGACCCTGCAAGTGAAGTTCCCTCTGTGTGTGCTCTGTACACTGTCACACAGGTGGCACACCCTGAGGCTGGCCCTGTCGGTAAGTGCTAAATTGCTTGGACTATAAATCTTGATTATAAACAGCTGATTGTCTGCAGCTTGTCTGCTTAGTTCTATGGCTAGCTCCTCCCCCATTCTATAGGATTGTTCAATGCATTGTTCATTCTCTAATGAAGAATATAATTTACTATTCTTTCAGTCGATTTTGAATCTAGGATGATATCCCCAGTAATAAGAATGCCTTCACTCCTTCACTAATATTGCTGGGGGGAAAAATAGATGTAGTTTTTTTGTTTGTTTGTGTGGTTTTGTCTTGATTCCTACTTGTCTGAGATATGTCCTAAAATGGCCTCTTAGTGCATAATGTCAAACTTCGGTCAAAGAGTTTGGTATGCGTCTCTTTATAGAGTATTAGAGTATCAGTACTTGCTTTGTGGAAGTAAATCTAGTTTAATCCCAGCTGTTCATGTTTGGTTTATAATGTGATGCTCTGCATAGATTGTGCCGGAATACAAATATAGGTCCTTAATGTGTGATTCACACTTGACCATGATTTTCCCTAGATTTGAAATTGCTAATATTATTGTATAGTATGCTTACTGTCAGGTTCTAACTGCCTATAGTTATATTTTATTGTGAAGCTGTAAATATATTTACTTTATTCACAAAACACTGAATATAGCCACGTTGGATCATTTTTCCAAATCAGCTATTTGTGCCTGTGATTTTCAATTGATTTTTTTATTTTTTATTTACTAGAATTTACTGTTTGAATAAACCCCCTTTTGTTATGCTGTCAGTTGGTCACTAAGTGGAACAAAAAGCAACAATATTACTTGAAACATATTTAATCTGTAGCTCATAACTTGTTGTATGTAAACTGTATGAAAACTAATGTTGGAATTGATTTAAAAGGTTTAGATTATCTATCCCTAAATTCGCTCTTTGGACTTGGCCTTTTTATAAACCTGTATTTCTCAGTCTGAGCTTTTCTCCTGACAGCTTTTTGTCTTTAGGCATCACTGCACTTTTGGATGCCCTCTGTCTGCTGTCTCAATATTTGGTTTGCTGTGTATTTATTTTGCAGCTCTGATCACTAACCAGAGTTACTTGAAGCATGAAAGACATCTATAGCTCTTATTGATCTTATTGATATATGTAAATCTGAAATCTAAGGCCTGGCCAACTTTTACAGAGTGAGTTAATCTCCTAATTTTTATACCATTCAGGACCAGGTTTGGAAAAAAAAATCCTTACTGTGCTTATGCTGGCATGTTGTTGGTCCTGAAGGGGTTAGGAGTGACCGTATATACTTGTATTTATGTGCCTGAACTCTATGGTTATATTTGTTTCATAACTAGCTTGACACTTCAGAAGACCTCTTTTGATTCAAAAAGTCTAAAAATACTGTAAACCTCCAAACAGAAGACAATGATTAATGTTGCACTATAAATTATGTATAGTAGTTGTGACAAGTTAGAAGAAAAGTAAATAATGAAAATTGTACATACAAAATCTTCTAGACCATATGGATCAAAATACTGAAACATATAAACAGAAAAATCTTCATAGGGAAATATGAAAATCATATAAAATGTGACAAATGTGTACAGAAAAAGGCCCACTCACACTATGTAGAGCAATCCTAGCTCTGGGTAGATGTAATGTGGAATTATATTATCCATCTATTGGGATATAGATTCAACTCAGTATTGTACATGTATAGTGAAAAATGAAATACTATGGCATAGTATGCAGGAACAGTATAAATATAGGTGCAGGTAACCTACTTATTGATATTACTATTATTATTACTGGCATTTATAAAGTGCCAACAAATTCCGCAGCGATGTACAATTGGGAAAAAGACAAACACAATAAGAACAGACCGATACAACAGGTAGAGGACCCTGCCCATGAGCTTACAGATTTGTCTAAAAGGATAGAGCATGGACTTGCTCTAAGTGATAGTTCCCAACAATGGACAACCATAAAGTTACGATACCAGGAATCCAAAAATAGTAGCTCACAAATGTATTTAGATTAAAGTAAAAACACATTTAAAAAGAGTTTTAAAATATAAAACCGTAAAAAGTAGCCAATATACGTTTCACATTTTTGTCTGAGGCTTCTTCAGAAGTGAGTAGAGTTCCGCTATGATTTGACATTGGTTCCTGGTGATGGTGTCTGTAATCTTGGGTGATGTATTTCCAGCTGCTTGTAAATCCAGAAGTGACGTGTCTGTATGAGCCAATGGTGAAAACAAGCCGCCATATTTGAAAAGGGTATCAGTCAATACAGTCACAATATAAACTAAGGGCAATGTACCTACCTAAAAAGAAGGGATAAATAAAGGTGATATAAATGAATATAACATATTTGATACATAATCTATACATCTAAAGCAAGAATAACCATTATACTACTAGGTAGCTGCGACAATGAGGAAATGTTATAGTTAAAATACTTTAAAAAAAATACTATATTTTGATCACTTATAAGAAATCAATAATAGCTATTAACTCATTGAGCGTTTACACATAGCTTATAAAATATAAGACATCACTGATTTGGAATGGGAAGAGAAAAAAAAGCTATTAAAAATGTAAAAGATTTAATTCTGCATGTAACCCTTGTGGATGTAACGTTTTAATAAATAATATACCTATTCTATCTCCACTCTGTCTAATCTATTAATGATATGATCACCCCTCCAATGCTCGGTATAGATTTTTAAAACGTGTGAATTTTTGCAACTTGGGGTTATTATTATGTACACTGAAATGGGCTGATACGCTGTGATTTTTATAACCTTTTTCTATATTCTGACAGTGTTCTCCAATTCTTACCATTATCCTTACAAAATTGCTTCAATGTGTTTATTGTTCCAATAGCTATAAATAAACAAATTACTATGTATTTTGTCAGTATATCCATTGTCTGTCTAGGCAGGGTAACACAGACCCCATTAGCTGGCCATAGTGCTAAGCAATAAATGAAACTAACATTTTAGCATATACAGGTTATTATGGTACCTGGAAATTTTAGAATTACAGTTGATCTTTTTGACTGTAGCAGTACCATCCACTTGGAAGTGAGATTTCAGCATTGACTGGATTGTACGATTGCATTCATTTCTAATATATTAGAATAGGTTACTAGGCTAAATACAGAGGTAGTTTCATTTGTATTCAACACACTAGAATATTTCTGCATAGAGCAACCTCCAGCTATGCCCTGCAGCAGTAGAGATGCACACTGATAAACACAAGGTGCTGGGCTGCCTATTAGAAAAGTGAGTCAGGCTGCATGTCATTATGCTGGTGCTAGTTTTATGCACGGCACACCGAGAATGGAATATACCGTATATGATTGTGAAAAAATATTGGCCCCATCTGGTAAACATAGAAATTTAAATTCTACATCCTTGTTGGGAAATTGTGTAAATTAAACTAATTGTCCGATACATTAATACAATTTCTCTTTTGAAGACACAATCTCCAGAATTGGACACAATATTCCATTCTAGCAATGCTATTATGTTTTAAGAATCTTAGAATGTTTGACATTGTCAATATACAGATCTAAGATACATTATATGCATCTACCATTGCAGGTTAAAGACCAGTAAAAAGCTGAATGTTTCCTGATCACTATGACTCTGTTTTATAGTGACAGAAGCCAGCTCCACCATGAATATTGTCACTCTGCCAGCATCACATCTTGAGTCTAGGAAATGAGAGCCTGTGCAGTGGCTTAGTGGAGATTTGGCAGGCTGAGTGCATCTGACTCGGGCAGGAGACCTTGGTGCTTTTCCCAGTGCTGTCAGCCGGGATCATTACAGTGCTACTGGCAGACAGTTAGGTCTTGACATCCCAGGCGATGGGATTGATTTGAAGTGCGTGTTCTGCTCACTGGAGAAACATAGCTTGGAGTTAGTAAAACTTTCATCCTCGATTGTAAGCTCATATGAACAAAACCTTAATTACCGTGTGTTTTTGATCATAATGCTTGCCAATTATTTACGGTTTTATTTCCCCACTGTAATACTGTAAAGAAGTGTGATACATTGGATCTATAGAATTTACATAACTGCAACAGCTGCATTTATGAGCAAGACTATCAGCCATTACTTTATGCCAAAGCTCTGAGCTGGTAAATGGTGCAGGATATCTTTTCCAGACGGTGAAATGATTACGCCAGCGACCGATAAACACAAATTTGCAAATCAGGTTGAATTTACTTTTAGGAATGAGCCTGTCATTGTCATATAGGAGATGTAAAGATTTAAGTGTTTGTTGCTGCCATCATTCATTCAGGTCCTCTCCTCCTCTTGACATGCCGAGAGAAGTGCTGTGTAGAGAAACGTTCTTCCAACATTGACTTCCTGTAAACAGGATTCCAGTGGGAAGCAGGCCAGTGACCCGAATTGCATCGCTGGTGCAGCCCAAAGGGGCCCCCAGATCGGCCTGGTATAAATGCAGCTCACTGAGTGTGGATCATGCAGGGAGCATTGTTTCAGCTCTGTATGATTAGTGTTTCTCTTCCAAGTCAAAACCCATGATGCTTTTCAACATGATCCACATTTTCATAATGAATATATATGGTATAATATATTTATAATATTGTATATAACATTTTTCTTTGTAAATTGTTTTCATTTTAGCAAGAAGGGCACAGATCACAAAGGAACATTTTGTTTTCAAGATGTTCAAGCTTATAGATGCATAAGTAAGATAAGCACATAAAGTGCATACCAGAGTAAGACCAGGGATCTAAATCTTGCAGAGAAATTTATGGAATTATATGTAACACGTATCTGTTTAGATTATTTCTTTCTTTTGATTAAGGGAACACTATAGGGTCAGGAACACAAACATGTATTCCTGACCCTATAATGTTAAAACCACCATCTAGACCCTCTGGCCCCTCTTGCCTCCCTATATAGAGTAAAATCTTACATGTACTCAAGTCTGCAGCTGCTGGCTCTGCCTCTGAACTGCATCTGACCTCTGACAAAATCAGAAGTGGTGGTTTGAGCCAATCACAATGCTTCCCCATAGGATTGGCTGAGACTGTCAAAGAGGCAGATCAGGGGCAGAGCCAGCACAAGTCAAATAGAGCCCTGGCCAATCAGCATGTCCTCATAGAGATGAATTGAATCACTGCATCTCTATGAGGAAGGTTCAGTGTCTGCATGCAGAGGGTGGAGACACTGAATGTTGTGATGCACACTAGGCAAGACTGCCCAAGAAAGCACCTCTAGTAGCTATCTGAGGAGTGGTCAGTGAAGTTATCACTAGGCTGTAATGTAAACACAGCATTTTCTCTGAAAAGACAGTGTTTACAGCAAAAAGCCTGAAAGTAATGCTTCTACTCACCAGAACAAATGCAATAAGCTGTAGTTTTTCTGGTGACTATAGTGTCCCTTTAACCCCTTAAATACCAAATTTCTGGAATAAAAGGGAATCATGACATGTCACACATGTCATGTGTCCTTAAGGGGTTAAAGAGAGAAGACGGTGAGTAAGGAGAATACAGCTTCAGGTGAAGCAGCAGGGAGACAGTGGTTAAATAGTGGGTGCTGAGAGATAATATGGGGAGGAAGTACATTAATTAAATCCCAGCCATTTCAGGCTGTACTCTGTAAGATTCTTCATTATTACTGTACCTGTCTATTGTGCTAGTTACTGAGAAAGATATTGAGTGTGAGAGACAAAGTGGAGATATAATACAATTGTTCAATGCAGTCATCCAAGATACTCACACCGAGCCTGGTGTGTTAGGAGTCTCTTCAATTTCTCCTGGGGAAAAGTGCAGGAGAGTATACTGTGCAGCTGCAGCTGTTTCTCTGCTGCTATGTGGACACAACCAGGTCTATCTATTCACAAGTGCCTCAATTTAATATCTTGAAAAAACGTCTTCAGATAATTACAATCTGTAAGAAAAACTGTTGAAACGATTTATCTACAGAAGTCACCATTAAATTGTATGGGAATTCATGTATATAAATCATTTTAAATGTTTTTCTTAGAGATTGTGATCATTTGATGAGCATATCTAAAATATTAAGCCAAGGTAAGTATTGAACAATGGACTTGATGTGCAGATGTACAGATTTGTGAAAAGAAAATTCTGCTAATCACCAGAGGCAATTTTAGCAGAATTTACTAATTTGCCATTTGGCTAGCTGTTAAAATTATAAGTGTCCCCAATCCTGGGTTTGATCCATGTTACCCCAAGTCCCCTTATCCGTTAACAATATCCAAACCCTAAATCCTGCTGAATCCTCACTCCTACCTTAGCAGCATGTAAATTGTTCTTTGATAGAGCAGGGAGTTCAGCTGCCCTTATAATTCTGTTACACTTTTGTTGCAGTTCCACTAAAGCTATTTTCAAATGAATCTCGCCGATGCACATTTGGTGGGATCTCAGTTTGGTTAATAGTGGATAAATAGAACTCAGATAACGTTTAATAGCTGAATTGAAGAGTATTGAGCTAAATAAAGGTAACCACATTTTCTATAGCCTATTCAGAATTCAGTGAATATACCTAAATTTATAGATTATCTAATAAGCTCTAGTGTAGGCTCCATCACTTCTTAGGGAGACAGAATTACGTTTAAGGACAAATACTGACTAGTACTTTCCTTCCAGAATTTTGTTAGCTATCACTATTTTGTGGATGCATCTGTGGTCCTGATCACAATCCACTGCTGGTGTTCAATCAATAGTGTTTTATGAACTGCAGTCTGGATGGTTTGTGTATGTTCAGTGTAAAATGTGCAATCATTATCCTAAAATTCCACAACTGTTATATGCCAGTGATATCACCAAAGTTAGGAATTGTTATTGACTTAAACAAGGCTTAAAGGACCACTATAGTGCCAGGAAAACAAACTCGTTTTCCTAGCACTATAGGGTCATTAGGGCCCCCCTCCCGCTGGGCTGAAGGACTTCAGCTACTTACCTTTCTCCAGCATAGGGCTCCCTTGGAGCTGGTGACCTCTCCTTCCCCTGCCGACGTCCGATCCGAATGCGCATGCGCGGCATTCAAACCGCCATTAGGAAAGCATTACTCAATGCTTTCCTGTGGACATCCAGCGTCTTCTCACTGTGATTTTCACAGTGAGAATCGCGGAAGCGGCCTTTAGTGGCTGTCAGTGAGACAGCCACTAGAGGCTGTATTAACCCTCAGTGAAACATAGCAGTTTCTCTGAAACTGCTATGTTTTCAGCTGCAGTGTTAATCCTAGAGGGACCTGGCATCCAGACCACTTCATTGAGCTGAAGTGGTCTAGGTGCCTATAGTGGTCCTTTAACTTCAGTTGTCACTGTTAATCTCAAGTTTAATATGCCAACATTACAAAGTTAACAATCAAATGGGTCCATCTTGTAAAGCTCTGGACTGCCTATTTGACTCTTTTTACAGTGCAGATGCAATTAATCTGTTGTGTTCTAAATCAACATTGATATGTGGGTGTGTTGCTTATTCAAATTGGGCATTTGTTTGTACATTCTATTTTTGTATTGTTTGTTTGATTAATTTTGCTATGTTATATCATACCTCTCAAGATTGGGAGGTATGAAACAGATACGGGAAAGTGGGCCTGAGAATGCCTCCTGAGTGATGTGACCTGCCGCCCATAAAGGCCCTAAACCCTTTTTTTTTTTTTTTTAAACAGTTCTACTTAATTTATTTTAATTAAATGGCTATGCCCCCCCCCCATATCATGCAGTGCCTTCCCCCCTCTTGTGCCCCCCCAATTAACCCAATTAAAATTGAAGACTCCCTTCAGAAGCTACAGCAGCACTGTCACTGTGGAACTGACTGTGTTCTAACCTTTTCCCACGTGCAGCCAGAGGGGGCACTGTGCTGGGAGGACTTCCTCCTGGGTCATAGAGAGCAGCTCAGGGGAGAGACAGGGAGAGGAAGCTCAGCTCTGCACAGAGTCATCCAGGCAGCTGCTGGTAAGTGTGAGTCAGTGTGTGTGGTTCAGTCTGTGTGTGTGTGGGGGGGGGGGGGGGGGGTCAGTCTGTGCATGTATGAGTCTGTCTGTGTATGGGTCAGTCTGTGTGTGTGTGTGGGAGGGGGGGATGGGGGGGTGTCAGGCTGTGCATGTATGAGTCAGTCTGTGTGTGGGTGAGCAGTCTGTGTGTCTGTGTATGGGTCAGTCTGTGGGTTTGTATGGGTCAGTCTGTGTGTAAGTGCATGAACTCCAAGAGAGATACCTCTCTTCTACCCGATCTACCCGATGGATAGGCAGCCTTCTCAACCACCACGGATCTGATTGTGCCACCCCCTCCCTGCAAGGTAAGATCAGGGAAGGGGGATTATTCATTTTTATTTTTTTTAAACCATTATTAAAGTAAAAATTGTAAAGCTCTTCCCTATGCCACTCTCTACACCCCCCTGAACAATGCTAGTAATGCTGGGGTCAGAGTGATGTCATGTCACTAAAAGGCGCGCAAGGGAGCAGAGAGGAACTACAGGAAGGTTACTGCTGCCTCCATGCTCCCTGCGGGGGCCGGCTTTAATGTTTCCTGCGCTGCTTAGTAAAGGGCTGACAAATGCCAGGCTAAAATGTCTAGTCGCCATGGCGACCTGGCACCTGGAATTTGTCGAGCCCTGTTTGTGTATGTGTGTATATATATATATATATATATATATATATATATATATATATATATATATATCAAAGATAATCAGCACTCCCAGGATTTACCGAAAAAAACTTCTATTTTATTCCGAATGTCAACGTTTCAATTCCTCTGGGGAACTTTCATCAGGACAGCAAGCAACCTGCTTGCTGTCCTGATGAAAGTTCCCCAGAGGAACTGAAACGTTGACATTCGGAATAAAATAGAAGTTTTTTTCGGTAAATCCTGGGAGTGCTGATTATCTTTGATATATATCTAATAGTGCAATCGAGCACTGGGTCATTTATTATGTGAGTAGGAGTGCAAGGTTTTCTTTTTTGTTTGTATATATATATATATATATATATATATACTCTTTATAACTGCCCCCCTACTTTTGTCCCAGGCCCCTTATGTGCCCCCCCCCCCCCCCCCCCCCAAGTATGAATCCTGGAGATGCCACTAGCGTTAATGCCATTTGCTAGTTCTTCCTTAAATTATGTATAAAGAGTAAATAATGGCTCCTAAGCATAGTCATATGAGTGATAACTCAGATGGTAAGCAATCCAGAAATTCTGTTTCACTAGAAAAGTAGTTTAGAGTTATAAAGAGGTATTAGAGAGGTTACAAAGCTGAAAAGAGACTTGCATCCATCAAGTTAAGCCTTTCTTACAAATGCTTTTGCTATTAAACCAAAAGAAGGTAAAAAACCTAGTCTGCAACAAACTTGGAAAAAAATCCTTCTTGACCCCAAAATAGCAGTCAGATGTCTCTTTGGATCAAGCAGCTATTACCCCACTAATTATAAAATATATCCCTGTATGTTATGTTTTTGCAAGTATTTATCCAATTGCAGTTTAAACATCTGTATGGACTCTGATAAAACTACCTCCTCAGGCAGATAATTCCACATCCTTATTGCTCTTACTGTAAAAAAAAAAACACCTTTTCTTTGCCTTAGATGAAATCTCCTTTCTTCCAGCCTAAATGTGTGACCTCGTGTCCTATGTATAGTCCTGTCTATGAATAGATTTCCAGATAATGGTTTGTACTGGCCCCGAATATATTTGTATAATGTTATCATATCCCCTCTTAGGCGCCGTTTTTCCAAACTAAATAGGTTTAAATTTTTAACCTTTCTTTGTAACTAAAATGCTCCATTCCTTCTATCAATTTTGTAGCTTGTCTCTGCACTTTTTCTAGGTGAAAGCATTGCATGTATCAATAAAGCATTAAAATTAGGCCTTATCTTTTTCTCAGCTACGTATCAACAACTTAATGTTTGTCGTATTAGGCAACCCCTAACTATTTGGTGATTTATTTATATTTTTATTAAAATTAATACAATGTATTATTATTAAAAATGGTAAATTGTAATACGGTATTTGTGATATAAAAATACACTGCCTCATGTTATATAAGGCAGTTTTGTGTTCTAATTATGGTTACTTAGCAATAGAAGAAAAATAATTCAATACATGTTTGCTATATTCTGCATTAGATTGTCAATCTAATGATATATAACATTGTGGCATTATTCTAAAGAAGACTGATTTCCACAAGATTTCCACAATTGTGGTTGCTAGTGTATATAATATTATATAATATAAAAAGTTAGATGTACCATAAGTTGAGGAGTCAAAGTTGAAGGTTTTGTCTACCGTCTCCACAGCCCTGTATGACAGTTAGGTGGCTGCTCATGTTTAAGTGATCACTCTTGATAGCCGTTCATTATCTTTACTGAGTAAGTAATTTGCAGCAAAAATGTGTTTAATATACTTACAGTAATTTAAAAACCCACTTATTGCAATTAATTATACATTGCTGAGAATTATATTGCTGTTTAGCTTTGCGATCTACTAATGTACACCAAACATTCTGAGCTAAATAGGGGAGTAACATAGGCTTGGGTATTTGGGTTCCTAAAACTGTCCTTCCAAAAAAGGGTCATCTATAAAATGATATATGTAAATGCCACCTACCTTCAGTGTGGTTTAGTATACAAGTGCCTATGAGCGTTAATGCATTTCAGTTACATTAGTTATCTGTTAAAGGACCACTATAGTGCCAGGAAAACAGACTCGTTTTCCTGGCAGTATAGTGTTAATAGGTCCCCCCCCCCCCTCCCACTAGGCTCTAGGGGAAGGAAGGGGTTAAAGGCTAACCTTTCTCCAGCGCCGGGCTCCCTCTGCACTGGGCACTCTCCTCCCTCTTCCGCCAACTTCTCAGTCACTCCATAGGAAAGCATTCTCAATGCTTTCCTATGGACGCTGGCATCTTGTCACTGTGCAAATCACAGTGAGAAGCGCGGAAGCGCCTCTAACAGCTGTCAATGAGACAGCCACTAGAGGCTGGATTAACCCATATGTAAACAGCAGTTTCTCTGAAACTATGTTTACAGCAGGCTGGGTTAACCCTAGATGGACCTGGCACCCAGACCACTTAATTGAGTTGGCACCCAGACCACTTTAAGTGGTCTGGGTGCCTATAGTGGTCCTTTAAGGGATGTAGAACAAGATGCCAATACAAAGTGCAGTGGGGTTTAGTCCACTAAACTGAATTGTAAACTGACAAGGGAACTGATTTTTTTTTTGCCAAAATGTAAATATGTAAAAGTAGCGGCGTTGCAGAATTTTGGCCAACATTTTGCATTTCATGTGTCAGTGGGTAAATCCTCATGTCTTTATATATCTGTGTGCAAAGACCAAATTAAAGCATGGCAGGCATTCCTAATTATGATGTTTAAAATCTTGTTTGAAAACAGTTTGACTCCTTACAATGGGTTGGGTGTCGGTAAACTCCTGGCACCAAAACAAATACACTGCGTCATAGTGGGTATGGTCCTTGAAATGTTCCTTTAACTCCCTCCCCTCCCACATCAAGAATACCTTTTGCAGATCTCATATATGCAACTTAGTCTGTTAGGCTATGTCACATAACAAATGGGGCTTTTATCCTGTCTAATAAGCGGAGCTATGTGTGCACATGTGTGGCATTGTGAAAGGTAATTAGGGCTCCTTGTTCAAAGGCATATTGGAGAGCTATTCACTGATGCCAATGGAGAACAAAAAAAATAAAAAGACACCATAAAGATTAAAAACACATGCATCTATTATTGGCCTCTTCATCACGCTAATGGACAGCTTGTGAGAAATTTGGCTTCCTATCATTGGCACCAAGCACTAAATATCAAATAGACCATTGTTACTCCTTTCTTTAGATAAGTGGGATTTGGAGAGCACTGATAGGATGCTCCTTTTTATCTACAGAGCCCACACTGCTTGTAAAAAATATCCAGGGGAAATAAAAGGGAAGCAATTCTACACCAATCCTTTCATTACCTGTCATGACATCCTGTATGTTCACACCTTAAACTGTGGTTTCCGAGTATAATGCAATGGCCTTCAATACTTCCACAATGCTACACGTGTAGCTCAAATCGCTGCAGGGAAATGTGTGTGTGGTTAAATTCCCTCATTCTTAGACATTATTGATTAATTTAACACGAAGGGTAGAGCGTTCAATAGAGGAGCACACACACACAGCCGTTGAATAATTATTTATTTTATATTTCGTAGACTAATTGTTAATTTCCTTTGTCTTATAACAAAGCAGATATATATATATACTTGCTGCTAAGATGATGAGAGGAAAGCATGAATTGAAGCCTTGCATTAAGACGCCATAATGTCATTTGGTTATTTCTGTAAAAGCACTAACTCAGAATTCCAGAAGTATTATTAACCCACCATTGGGTTATGTTACTCTGTACATGGTTACTTAGAAATAAAGCATCACCAGCGAGCAATCGAACATTAAGAAAAGAAAGAGTAATGAAGAGCAGAAGGAATGCATAAAGGCTTCCTTCTAAGGTGGTCCATGATACAAGGAGTTAGACGTTCAACCGCCTTAGTTAGGAATTAACAGCTATAGCATTTTCCTTCATGCTCCCAGATAGTTAACACAAAGCAATTAAAATTATTTATATAGTGCCAGCATATTCCGAAGTGATGTACAATAGGTAAACAAGAAAACCGCTAAATTTTGACAAACCATGATTAACGTAGTGGAACAGTAGGTGAAGAGCACCTGGCCCAAACAAGCTTACAATCTAAAATAACCTGCATTGAAGGGACATTCTAGGCATCTAGGTAGATGGGGTGCCTGGAGCATCCCTGACATAAGCTGACAGGTCAGTGTCAAATTGTTTTCAATCATTTTAACGCGGTTCAGGGTCCACAGGCCACTGCATCCAGGCACCCACCGGAACTATGGTAAAGATGTAGTTACACTCTGCCTTAGCTGTACCAACACATAGCAGAGATTGATGGCTGTGATAGGCCCACCAAATCAATACTGCCATTCACCGTTTTTAGATAATTATTAGAAAACTGAATAGTTTCCAGAGACTTTGATGGTAATTTTAGGGGATGAATTTGCCAAGTGTGTCGTGGTACTGTTAAAATCCTGATAATTCTTATTGGATATGTTAGATAAAAGGGGTTGCAGTTTGGTAATTGATATGTTACTGCTAAAATGTGTATAACACACTCCGCTGTTTGTTTGTCCTGGTTAGTACTTTGGAAGAAGCAAGGAGCAAGTGTTCTGGGTAGGTAAGGGATTGTTTTCAGCTCCCAGTGCTTTATTGAAGTATTAGGGTGCAGTTTCTCTTTAAAAGTGCAGGCACAGCATATAATAATGTAAGCATCATTTCCATAAACAGGCTGTACGCTCTCTGAAGCACAAAAATGAGCATCAAGATATTTTTTTTTCCTCCCTGATTTCCTTACTGCATGCTTTGTATTTATTGCTCCCAGCCTGCCGATAAATGTAATTACATTTGAGTGGTAAGCATCTGTCCTCAGAGTCTGTCTGTCAGACGGTGTTGAAGATGCAGGGCCACAGGTGACATGTTTCTCGGTAAGTGAGGAAAATTGGCGTCTGACTGCAGTCCTCAGGATTTCATCCTTGTCAACACGATTTTGTTTGAGTGCCAGCAAAAACTCATTTCCACATCTGAAGCTTGGTAAATGCAGAAAAAAATGTACCTAATGTTTTCATTGTGTTTGCAGACGTGCAACTTGTTTTCCCTACCTTGAAGGAACCAATAAACAATAGATTAGAATGTTCATTTTTTTGAGTGCAGATTGCGCACTATTATTATTTTTTTGTTAGTGTACTGAATGGGGTATTCCTTGGTTTGAATGACTATCATTAGATTTGCTTGGCCTTGATTTTAACCCGACAAACTGTGTAGACTGATATTTAATGGATAATTTTTTTCTCTCCATTGTGTTTAAATACAAATTTCCCGTGTTGGTTGTTTGATGTTAAGCCTCTGTTCTGCTGTGTTCAGACAGTCAAAGTCTTTTCTCAATTCCACCCAATGCCACACTATGTGACCCCCCCCTGAATTATTTCAAAATTATTTCTGCAAGAGGGTGGGATGCGAGTTTATGTAAAGAAAAAGTGAACCCAACCTCAAAATCATACAGAATATCTGTTTTATTCAAGAAGTCTTTGTTCTCTTCATGCAAAGCCCACTCTGTTCACCTGCTCCGTTCCTTCTGCTGTTAAAATCTATAACCCGTTTTTGGTCCATTTAATCTTTTTCTAGATACATTTCTAGCACCTCTTCCTTGTGTACAGATTCTGTCTGCAACATTTGTTGAAATTATAATCCTTGTTAATCTGCCTCTAAATAGCCACCATCTTTGTTCTTGAGGAATAGACCAATTTGTGCTCTTACGCTCTCACAAATATTGTTAGGCAAGGCCTTTTGACATCTTTAGCATTGTTGAGTTTTTAGTTTAGAAAAAGGAGAGCGGTGCTTACGCCAAGCCCAGATTCTTTTTTTTAGTCCACAGCCAGCCCTCTGTTAATCCTTTCACTCGCAGGGTGTATAACTTGATTTTATTTGTTTGTATTGTCTTACAATCATAGCCTTTCAAAATCCTGCACAAGTTTACCCACATTTTATCATGTTTTTTTTTAAACCTTTAAGCTTACTAGTGTGTTTATGACCATCTACTTTTACTGTCCCCTTAAGATAATTCCAAAGCCTCCATTTTTCTAAACATGTTGTAAAAACCTTTTAAGATACAGATATCAACCACTTTATTGTAGCCATCTTCACATATGAACACTTCTCTCAGACTGGTCATTAAATATTCTTACTCTACATCAGTTATCTTCTTAGCTTTCATATATTTTAACACTTTATTTTCATATTACTAGAAAATGCATTTGCAATGCCCCTTTCTCTCAATTTCCCCCTTTACGGGTATATGTTTATTTAACTTTACTTTTGCCTTATGGTGACTGAATCACGTCAACTGTACTTTTACCTGGTGTGCAATGCAATTAAACCCTTATTGCGATTAGGCTGGGAGCTGGTCTGATAAGAATCCTCTTTAAAGGGACTCTCCAGGGAGGAGATTTTACTCACCTCGTTCCAGCGCCGGGAGCCTCGTGAAGCCGCGCCCCCTAGGCGCGAGCATGGAGCAATCAGACGCTTCCATTTGGAAGCGTCATTTCTCCCTTGTGCGCATGCGCGGCTTCGCCACACATGCGCACATACTTCAGAGGGCGGCATTCATGCCGCCCTCTGAAGTGCTGAGCGCACTACCGCGCTGAGTGACTGCTCAGCTCGCGGTCTTTGCCCGCCCCCCTCCTCCGCTGACCGGCTGGAGGGAGAAGGCGCGCACACAGTGCCTTCTCTCTCCTGAACACGTCAGACGTATTTTAATACGTCTGACGTGTACAGGGCCTTTTTAGGGCCCTGCGTGATAGGAAGTCCCTCTAGTGGCCGTCTGAGTGACGGCCACTGGAGGTATTCCTATCAATCAATGTAAACACTGTATTTTCTCTGAAAATACAGTGTTTACATTAGATTGCCTGCAGGGAGCTATAGATAATACCTGAACAACTACATTAAGCTGTAGTTGTTCAAGTGACTATAGTGTCCCTTTAACATAAACTGCAAAAAATCTGTATACACTTTTTTAGTCTCTACGCATAAATAACATCTCATAGTGGGGATGACTTGCCTGGAGGCTAAAGTTTGTTCTTCTTCAACATACCTCCCAATAGCCAGACAGGCTATTCTAGGGATAGTGTTCCTCCTTCTTAGTTTTCATGGCTTCAATACTGTGGGCAGGGGTATTCCTGAGCGAAGCTGGCCCGAAGGACTACTAGTTACCCTGGCATCCATGTATGCCACACTGAAAGACGGGGTCACCAGTGACTGACACAATGTCACTGCCCCACCTCCATCCTTTCATATTGTTGCATTGTCAATGTTTGCATCTATGTCCTTTGTACAGTACTGCTGAAAAATGTTACTTAATAAATACTCTCAGAAAATTACAGAGGATAACACAGTAACTATAAACATCAATAAAATAAAGCTTACTGGTTTATCACACCTTTTATCATTTGCTACCCAAAATTAACAGGCATTGGTTTGTGGCTTGCCATCTTTTCACATCTTAAATTACAATTTGGGGTTGTTAATATGTGTATTTGTGGTGAGGGGAGGCAGACTTTGAAATGTTAGTTTGTTAAAGGGATTCTACAGTGCCAGGAAAACAAAGCTGTTTTCCTGACACTGTAGGATCCTACAGCGCCCGGCTCCCTCACTCTCTCCTCCTGCAGCGCTGAAGGGGTTAAAACATCTTTAGTCACTTACCTGAATCCAGCGCCGATGTCCCTCAACACTGGGTCAGGATCCACCCACACTGCTAATGCTAATAATGGTTGCACTTGCATTAGGATTTCCCCATAGGAAAGTATTAATAAATGGTTTCCTATGGGGATTCCAGTGATGCTGGAAGTCTTCATGCATAGCACGAGGATGTCCAGCGTCACTTAGACGACCAAAAGTAGTCTAAGCACCCAGAAGTTTCTCTAGTGGCTGTCTGGTAGACAGCCACTAGAGGAGGAGTTGACCCTACAAGGTAGTTATTTCAGTTTCTCAGAAATTGCAATAATTACCAGTGTAGGGTTAAGGGACATGGGATATTGCACCCCGACCTCTTCAATGAGCTAAAGTGGTCTGGGTGCCCACACTGTCCCTTTAATAAATGTACTAATACAATTATTTTATATTATTAAAAGGCAATTGATGCAAGTTCTTTTCGTGAATCCCTCGAATCCCCGTGCTAGAGAGCTGTTCGTACATCCGAGCCATTGTTAAAACAGGTCTTTCTATCATTGTTTTTGATTGTACATTTACAATTATACTACATTTTTACTGCTATGATCATTAATATTAGGATTATTTATTGAAAGATGATAGGATGATTTGTTGAAAGATTTGCTATCTCTTTAATACAAAATAAACCTTTAACTGGCTTTTAAGGAACACTGTAAGCAACAACACCGGAGATAAATTGAGATTTGTTCAGGGTACTCCTTATTTCTGTAATGCAAATAGTACCAAATGTGGATCCTGCAATATTTCAAAACACATAGGTCTATTTAAGATAAAGACCCCAGTGTGGGTTGAAAGGCTGCCTGGTCCACACTTAATTAGTGTAATAAACTCTAAAACTTTGCATAAGTCTGGTGCTGTTGGTTCATTATTGCTACAATCTAGTAGTTGTGGCAACCAATAGAGGTACTTTCTTCACACTATAATGTTTCTCGTAGGGAAGCATTGCATTCAATGAGTTTTATAGAGAAGCAGTGATTGGCAGAGCACAGTGATGTCTGTGCATGCGCTGTTGATCCCATAGTTCCCAATTCTCTATATAAATGAAATTGTTCCTTGGTTAACAAAGGTGCCATTTATTACAGTGCTGCTAGTATAACGTCAGGTAAGATAAGGTTAGGATTAGGGCTAGTTTTGAGGGGCCAGTAGCATTAGGAGTAGTTAGGGTTATCATTAGTGTTTAAGATATAGGCGACTTATAGTTTGGGATCTTATGGTGCTTAATGTTAGGAGGAACCTGCCTTCTAGATGCTGTTGGACATGCTCGGAGTGATGGGATTTATAGTTCACAGGATCATGACGGCAGCTACCTATATAACTAAACACTATGCACCCGCTAACATATAACCCTGTAAATCCTTACGTTGTACACTGCTTTACCCTGCATTGTTCCAGCATTGGGAGCAGCAATGCACCTGGCACTGCTGTGGCACTTATCATAGCAATTGAAGTTGTAAAGCCATGGTGGTATTTTAAATGTGGCAACATTATAGTGTCAGCAGCTTTTATATGTCTAAAGTTTAAACGTCAGCATTTTTTAAGTGACTTTTTTCTTTTTTTCCCCATTGATATTTTTATCTATCCCTTCCGTTGTGTAATTTATTTTTTTCCTTCTTTTAAGCAATTTCAATGAATACATTTATATAGAAATAATTCATTATTCTTTAATTCAAGGTATTAGCAAGCAGTGCTGGTTTTCAAAGACTTGTTAACATTCACATAGTGTGCTGACCTTATTAGTTACAAAGCATTCTGGGATTTGCCCACATAAGAGTTATTTTTTCATTAGCCATACTTCACCCTTAAATTTCATATTTTACGTTCACGGTTCTTTATCTAGTGAAAGACAAAAGATGAAATATGTGCACATACCATGATATCACTTTGAATGACGACATCACTGAATGAGAAGCGGGGTGACAGCTGTATAAACTGACTCGTATCTAGCAGGAGAGAAGCCATATGTGTATATGTAACTTTAGCGTGATACTTTGGGTTACCTGCATCCAGCCTTAATAACGCTAGCCGCCTGTCATGTGTATGATAGATGGACAATTATCAGTGCTTGTGTGAATTGTAAGGAGTGGGCAAGCGAATATATTAAAGGCAAATGGAGGTGGTATGAAGATCTACAAAACAGGAAAAATCAGAAGAAATCTGTCTAGGAAGTAGAGGGTACCTTTTGTTTACTTTTATATGGGGTAAATGTCCAGGAAATGCAAGATTCCCCCATTCTGTCTTTAGTCTATATGGATACATAGGCTTGCTGCAAATTTGTTGAGATAAAGGAGAATTGACAAGGGAATTGCAAATTAGCCCAATGTATCTGAGCTAGAGCGTATATCTTTCAATTTTAGATATGTTTTAGTGAATAAACCCTTGTCTATCCACTAACTCTCGATGTATAGACTCATTTATGGTGGGAGACAATTTACATTGTAAATAACAAGTGCTTTTGGGGTAATGTTTTAAAAATAATGCAATCACCATGGACATTGTCAGAATCTACCCAACATTTTTTTTTATTTGAGTACTTTCCCCCGGAATTTATATAACTACATTATCCCCATTTTTTTTTTCCATTTAAGCATTTTTGGTTTATTTAAAAAGTGGCAGCATATTCTGCAGTCTTAGAGCCATGACATGACGTGCCAATATTTAATGATTTATGGTTTAAAGGGTGAATAAGGGGCACTATTCACCTACTGTTCCCCTACGTCATACGTGTTTTGTTAGTATTAAATTACTGTTTTGTTTACTAGAGTACAGCGCTGTGGAATATGTCGGCACTATAAAAATAATTGTGTGTGTACAGCTACTATTTGTGTTTTGGTCATTGCTTGAAAATATGTATTGCTTATCTCTAATGCATAGAAAATATTTGTAGAATTTGTATGTGATCCATGGATGGGTAATTTCTCAATTCACAGTTTCATTGCTCTTCCCATCTTTGCAGGGAAGGGTTAAATGACAAGCTCCCCCTGCCTGTTCAGAGAGATGAAATATGTCATTTCTTTGGACTCCCTCTCCCCTCCTCTCCTTTTTCTTGTTCTGCCTGTGTGTGGCAGGAGGAGATCTGTTAGAGGAGAGCAAATGCTTGATTGATCTCCTGTCTTGCAACCTGCAAGGCTGAAAACATATTCTCTCACCTATATTTGATTCTTCCTGCATTTGATTCTTCCTTGTCTGCATTGAGAGAGGGGGAAGGGCAAATGCTTGGGGGCAGGGGGAGAGGGGTGACACCCCCCCCCCCATGCTGTGAGACAGATATACAAAGTGAACAGATAAATCCCACGAGCAAGTCGTGTTTTCTGGAATCCTTGGACGAGGGGACAAGTGTGTTCAAGGAAAATCTATAAATATTTGTGTGTGCATTATATTCCAATATATTAATAACTATATATATGGTCTTGCCATACCCTAGGATATAAGGTCTATGAATAGTAACTTCAAATATTAACAGAAAACACTTGGCATTGTTTAGCTGATCTATGATGTCATTAATCAGCATGTGTGATCTCAATGTACCCAGCAAGCACTGATTACCTTGTCTGTAAGCAAGACAAGATATATAAAGAAATCTGTGAATCTATCTATCTGTCTATCTATCTATTCAGGAATTTTATAGCAGCAGTTTATTAAGTACTTAGTAATGTAAGAATATTGTTCTTTACCTGTTTGTCTGTCTCTCTATCTATCAGGAGTTACGTATATATTTTTGCTTCGAAATGGACAGGATAAAGGGTGTGAGTAAGAAGGGAAACAATTGCTTAAAATGCAAGCTAAGTGGCAGTAATACTGAGGAAGATGGGACATGATGAATGTGGCTGAGTTCGAAATGCAGGTGAATGATAAGGATTGACTAGTCGGTGAAAGAGAGAGGACAGCATGGAGAAGAGATAGAGATGAATAATAGGGTTTGAGGCGAGGGGGGAGAGAGAAGGGGGATGGACATTTACAAAGGTTTAATGGACATTTGGAACCACAGGGTAAATGTCAGAATGAAATAGGGACAGGATGGAGGAGATAAATGAGGAGGGAATTAAAGGCCAAATACTAACAATGCAAAAGGGAAATTGTGTTAGAGTATGCAGTCCTAGATGTATAAAGTAAATGCAGTGTTCTTTAATTTAATGTAGACGTCTATATACCATGTCAGGTTGCTGTATAGTTAACATCTTTTTTTTTTCTATATGACCACATTGCAACAACAATGATCAACATTGCACTAGATTATCTAAAAAAATTTGCAAACATTTGTGGGGAGGGGGGACAGTTTTCTACTGTCTCACCCCCTAACCCCCATCTCCATTTCATATCTTGCAGGCAAGCCTTGTAGATACCTGTTAGCCTTTTATGTTAGTTCTTTATCAGAACCTGTCTTAGCTGTGACAGAACAGAAATGAACTTCCGAGTGACATACTGAACCAGTTTCACACATGCACATCTGCTCAGTTTGGGAAGAAAGCCTTATGTAGTAATGGCAGGGCAACTTTAGTAACCCCCACTTCTTATTACACAGAAACATTATCAGCAGCTGCAAAGGGTTCCATCAGCTTCCTCTCTGCTTCTCTACTAGTTATCAGAGCTTCTAGGTCATGGTTGCATTATTAGATCTCTTTTACAAGTTGCTGCTCCTATGTACAAGTACACGAAATTACCTATGACTTAAAAAGCACAAAATACTGCAACAAGTTTACAATCTGCTCGACTTTCCAGACAATAAAATTACACCTGTGTTTATTTAGGACTGTGATTGCAGAGGAAGTAGTTGCATATTTAGATAACCTATAGGAATTTGCCATTTGTACTCAATATGCAGTTTTTTAACTTTAGAAATTTGAGGCATTATGTGCTTAACGCGTAAAACCAAGATAAAGTAGTGATAGTGCTGGGAGCTATATATATTGTTGGAGAAAATGATTTAATTTATTTGTATACAGTTTTTTTTTTTTGTTTTTTTTAACAGTTAAAGTATATCATATTTACAAAAATATATATCATTATATCAAAATATTATTTTCACATTTTAAAATCTTTTTAAAAGTCTATCCAGAAATATTAAATAATTTGGAAAGTTTATCTAACAATTAAACTGAGCCCAAGTGTTTGGCATTGTTTTCTCTTTAGGAATAGCAGGTATACTTTTAAATTAATCCAATCTACCTATAAAACATTAAGCATCTTGTAAAGACTAGAGGTAAATTCTATACTCCTGCCACTCAGGAAAAAAAATATACAGGTGCCAACATTATGTATAGTTTTATCATTCAACACTACAAGCAATGACATAGAATCAGATATGGCCTATATGTGCCAACCACCAGACCTTTAACTCTTTGATGCAGTAGACAGTTGAGGGTTTGTGAGTGGAAGAATATGCCAAAATTAGAGCATTTTGGTAGATGTTGATATCAGTCTATAGGCAGGGCTGGATTAAGAGGCTATTCAGTGCCTACAACCTTTCTTTCACCCCAATACTTACCATTAAGGACTCTGTACAAATGGGTGGTCATCAACTCTACAGCAGAATAGGATTACAGTCTATTAGGTTTCATGCAAATACAGTTTAAAGAGTGTGTGTGTGTGTGTATATATATATATATATATATATATAATTTGCTTATTTCTGATTTTTGGGTAGGTAAGTTTTGTTTGTTTTGTATGTAATCTGTTCATGCCCAGTCAGTTTGAGCTTGATTCATTTTTGCACTGTGGAAATATTGTTAATAACTATGATGTGTAGGATGGCTAATGTAAAATAGTGGTGGTATGACTTTGCAGCACTGGAAGGGTTAATTTGACTGCTACAAGAAAGGCGCCATTTGTCAGATCTCGGGAAAAGGTACAAATTAAAGAAAAGTTCATGCACCTTTCTGGCCAGGTGTGAATCTTTGCACCCATTTGTGCTTTCCTCAGACCTACCGGCAGCATACATTAGGGCTTTTCCTTAGTAGACCTTGAGCGTTTTTAATATGCTAATTGATAATTAGCAGTCAAAAGCCAGGCTCCCCATAAGAGTCATACATAAAAACATTGACAATATTTCAGAGATGAATAATCAGGCCTCCTGTTAAACATATTCAGGATGCTGAGGGTATTCCATACAAAACTAGTCTAAACAAGTCGCTATTCGAAGTCAGAAACAGTCTTGTAATGTGTCTTTGTGACAGATATATTGTGACAATTCCACAGATGTAAAAATAATTTCTGTGCCAGATATAAACCAAGAGATATGGGCATTGCCCTAGATTATTTTATATTTTATTTTGTGTTTATATTGGCAAAAGGTGAGATGGGAGATGTCATCAACTTAAAATCCCTACTGTCATATAAAGAAATATATCAAGTAATATTGAAATATGTTTCAAAATATTAAATCTTAAATGGAGACCAATGTTAGCTGAATGGACCTATTTAACAGTATTTTTGATTGCATAGATATTTTGCTAAATTGAGGTTTGTGGGTTTTTGGTTTAGTGTGGAAAAATAGTGATTTATTTGTTGGTTTTTTTTTTTTAACATTTTCTCCCCCCAGAACCAAATAATGGGCACAGGCAGTGGTGTCCATAAAACAGATATTTTCCTTGCTTTTTCCATTCTCTCTGTTTTTTTGTCCATCCCCTTATGAAACATGCTCTGATATAAGGGCCACAGCACAATGTGCTCAGAACAGGTGTTGTGTAATTATCCACAATAATAATAGAACACATAAGTGTTTGTAAACAGTGTGTATGTGCCTTGTAGAATAAACTCTTTTTCACATTTCCCCCCCTTTTCTTTTTTTTTCTTACCTTTTCTCTTTCCATTACCTTAGCCTCTTGCCTGCTTTTTTCTGTTTTCCGCATCCCTTCTTACGAAGCTGGTAGTAAACCAGCCAGGATGGTGCAGAGCAGAAGAAACTGATGTCTGTATCACTTGTCTCCTGTCCACGAATTCTCATTGAATGGGATTGTGGGGAAGAATAACCTGTATTTATGTATAGAGTCAATCACAAAAGAAAAGGTGATAACCCTCTTATAGGATAATTGGCAGTTTCAAGTTGCACTTATTGCTCAATTATAATGCAGCTGTAAAATCGCAAATTACTCCAGGCAAGCTTTGGTCATTTACCTCTTTTATCTGGTAGGCAAAAAAATAGAAAGAAAAGCAGTGTTTATGGAACCTTGCACAAACCTTACTCAAGTGATCGTAAAGCACCTGAGATGCTCTAAAAATGTAAATGTATGTTTGAAAAGCGTATCTTTTGTAAGCATGTATTCAAGACCCTCACATACGTCCCAACATGTTAAGAGTATGTTATTGGGGAACGAGTAGGTACCAGCCGCCAACTAACTAAGTTTGCCCATGTGCAGAGTGCTGGTGAGGCGTGCTTGTATAGGCCGATATGCCTTGCATTGGGTACCTGCAGTGCAAGTGTACTTTATAATGGGCTCACAATGTGCTTTTTATATCTTAAAAAAAAAAAATGAAGTGTTCTCCAGAGAAAGATACAGGAATGGCTGGAAAGAGATGCAAAATTAAGACAGTCCATTACTATCTAGATTATTCAGGAGGTAAGCATCCAAAATGGGCTGATAATCGGAGATTAAAGGGCTCCCCTAACCAGTACATTGAGGTATGCGTTAGAAGTGTAGCATGCAGTGTAGTATGTGTAATAAATCAGCATGTGTGATATAGTATGGTTGCAATAATTCCAGAGGTTTCATAATGGATGGTTACAGTAAATGTGACACACACAACTAGTACAGAGTGCATTAGAGACAGCATACCTCCCAACATTTCAAATAGACAAAGAGAGATACTTTCATTTGTGGGGTGTGACCATGGGTGGGGCTGTTCTGTGAAATTTTTGGTGACTTACTAATAATTTTTGCAACTAAAATGTAATTCAAATATGTTTTGTGGACCCAGGACATACTTGAAAATTAGAGAAATCTCAATATATCCTTCCTGGTAAAATATTTTATAAATAAATAAATAATAAATACATTTAGAAGAACAATGTATCTTACTTACACTGACTGATTTCTAAACACCTGTCCCTTTTAAAAGGGACAGGTTAGACACAATAACTAAGTTAAGTTGTTATGGTATCATCTTGTGCCAGGAGGTCCCCGAGTGCACAGATACCCATTGTTCTCTAACAGTTTAACCTCGAAGTTGCCTCTAGCACTGACATCCGGCTGCTGAAATTTTAGTTTCAGGAAGAGTTGAGTGCCACTGGGCAAGGTCACCGCTGATTTGCTGAGAGCCATCAGTCAGTCAATGACTCCCCATTCACAAAAAATTGGCAACTGACAAAGCTCAGCACTAACCAAAATACCATTTTGGCAAAGAGAGAAGACCCTCCAGTGTCCGTTCAGACCTTGAGGGTCTCTCAATAGTCAAAACATGCATGATTAAGGCTGCAGTGATCCAAAATATTGCTTGTTCTGTGGGGTGGCTTACCCTGAAATAAAACTACAACATCATTATCACAGAGTGTAACCTGGGTCTTTTTGTTTTTTTTTAGATCCAGTGAATAAATACTGTGACTGAACTTGATCGCTCAGCTGCAGTAATCGCTATGGATTTAAAGGGCAATGTGCAGTGCTGACTCTCTGGTATCAAAAGATACTTGGGGTTGGGGTTTCTTGGTACCATCAGGGATTTTACCCCAATATGGTGTATGCAGTCACCGGGCATCAAAGCCCTGCACTGCGTGATGGCATTGACCATAATGTTGTCCTCACGTGGTTAGACACATTACTGTGAGTATTATTGCTGTGGAGTTCTGTTATACACTTAGACACAGCAACAATATGGAGCTATTAGAAAAGAGCTATATGAGGATAGAAAAGAGGGACGGAGGGATTTGGGTTTAAAATAAGGACTGTTCCTCATCAATAGGGACTCTTTGGAGAGATACAGCTGTCTAATGTAGTACAGTTTAGTGGAAAACTTTAGAATAAATGTAGACATTTAATATAGCTTGATTACAGACTGCAATCAATAATGATGTGTAATATAGCATGATTACAGACTGTAATGAAACCTAAAGGATGGTTACTAGCAGGCTGTGCAATAACTTAAAATAAATGCTGGTGTTTAATTCAACGTAGTTACAGACAGACTGTGTAATAAGTCATTATGTATAACATAGCACAGCTGAAGACAGGATGTGCCAAAATTTCCTGATGGGTAAAATGTATCGATGGCCTGCTTTTGTTACACATTTGTGTAAACCTATTTCTTAGGCATAGCCTTATTTGTGTTGCTTTTATGTGGATTATTACCTTTATTGATGGGGAATTTAACAAAAAATAAACAATGATTCCATGTGGTAAATGCTTTTGGAAATGATAGAATATGTAGCAAATTATGTTCTCAATAATTAAACTATGGGGTTTTTATATAATTGTCATAAACAGACACTTATACATGTTTCCATAGTTTTTTTTCAGGCATTGGAAGTTTAACAGGGTGTAAAGTCTATTATTAATTGCAAGCATTATTTTCCTTAAAAATACCTCAAGGTGCCCTTATTATAATGTAACATATACATGTTACGATAATCAGCTTGGTTTACAATAACCTGTATGTTTGTTTTTGTTTTTTTTCGATTTGAATTTTTTTATTATTTTTTCAGACAAAAAGAAACGGTGGGAGGGGGTACAGAAAGGAAGAAGGGGGAGAGAGAGGTGCAGGGTTTGCATCATAAAATAGTAAAACAGCATCAGATTCTCCCCTAGTCTTGTATCTCTTTAAAAAGTGCCATAAAACCCATCTCTTTAGGAAAGCTTATGGCCTCCCAGAGTAACCTCTACCTTACACATCTGTCTCTTGCTCTGTACTATAGGGCAGCACTTTACTCTCTCCTCCAGCTCTGCTTCACTCCCACCTTATTTGATTGACATTTCCTGTCCTAATGTGTTTATACCCCACCTCCTATAGAATCCTATAGACTGTAAGCTTGTTTGAGCAGGTTCCTCTTCAACCTATCGTTCCTGTAAGTTTTCTTGTAATTGTCCTATTTATAGTTACATTCCACCTCTCATAATATTGTAAAGCGCTACGGAATATGTTAGCGCTATATAAATGGCGATAATAATAATAACAGCACCAAGGCTTAACTACCACGGTTAGGCAGTCCAGACAAGGTGCCTAGTTCGTGGTTCGTTAATTACATTTCCTGTGTATATATATATATACAAGCTGCATGCTTCTAATTGGAGAAAAGATGAGATCAAGAACCAAACATGCCAATTTTCTATATTTCACACAATATGCAACCTTGCACAAACCTTTGGTGCTTTATAAATACATTATTCAATTTCAATCATGGCCACATTTACTTTTTGTTTTGTTTTGAGTTGCCCATTGTTGCAGAGTGAAGCTAGGGCAGCTTTGTGTTAATGCATTGTCATGCAGATGGAGTATTCGCTCTTTGCAGAAAAAGGATGCAGAGAGAATGTAGAGTGTAGACCGGGCTTTTGGAAAGGTAAAGAAACTCAGGTGCACTAAGCAAGCAGAGCGATCAGCTGAACAAATAACACAGCTATGATGCTTTGTGGATTGTGTGTGTGTGGTAGTGGTGTAATGATGGGAGCAGTTAGTATCTGCTGGAATCTGTGAATCTTCCTATGTTTTAGGGAATAATGATCACGACCAAGCAACAGCTAATTGGTAGGGTACACCCCCTAGGAATAATAAGTTTGTTAGCAACAATGAAGTAAAGGCTTAATCCTAGCATCATGATCAGTTCAATGTTTGAGAATTGCCATGGTTGAAGAGCCTGTACGTACAGTGTTTCAGTATGAAATGTTAAGCAAAATGTATAATTCATTAAAAAGAACAAGTCATTTCCAACCTGGAGTTCCATTAAACATTATTGCAAAAAGAAGAATGTATTCCTATTTGTGTTATTTGCTATGTACCGGGCTGGTAACATATATACCCTTTCTTACACAGATATTTTTCACACAGACTGCAGTGTTTCAGAAACCCATCTTATATTTTGTTGGTATCAGAAACCGTAAGTGGCAGACGCCTGTGAGAAAGATCGCAGCGTGTGGAGATTCATTCTGTCAGCTGCAGTGATATCCTAATTGTTAAGGAGCCAGAATTTCCCGCTGATTTAGCTAGTCTGGAAAGAGGGGAGATAAGCCAGCTTTGTGCAGTGAGTCTCCTTTTTGAGGCACATGCAGACACCCAGAGGAGCAAATGAGGATTGATGTTGTGCTGAGAGGTGTAATAGCATTGGGACACAATATTCTAGAATGTCTCTTCTTATCTCACAGGCCATCTATTGTTTCTCTTAAGTATTGTCTGTTTGACAGGACCACAGCACAGACCTTGACTCAGGGTGAAGAGGGAACTTACCTGCCTCTACACCACAACTTTCCTGTTTTACTGTCTGCTGGAAACAAATGTCCTTAGTTGAATTTTGGTTTTGTAGAATACAGTAGAAGAATGAGAGAGATATACACTTTCTGCTGAAAAAATAAATTGAACACATTACTCTGTATTTCACAGGGGTTCAACAAACCACTGTGAACGTTTGCTTTTATTTATTTTACATTATCTCTTTGTACATTTTCAGTGGCAATTCTGTGACATTTCCATAATCCAATCACAGAATATGCCACTTGTGAGTCTGTGATACTGAATTTCCACGGTTCCTTAAATGCTCATAATGATAAAGGATCATTGCTTCCTCGGATGAGCTGGTTAATGTCACCTAGTACCTTGAAATAGAGAGTCCCCAAGGTGAAATAATTAACTATTTAGAGGCATAACATAGAACAATCACAAGGTTAATGTTTTAGAGAAGAGTGGCCTCTAGTGTCCTTTACATTACACTTTTTAGTGGTGTATATCTATATCCTTTTTAGACATGTATTGTATTTTATTGTATTGTATTCCTTATTTAGTGGTAGTTTAGGGGGATTCGAAAGGGAATGCATTGCTTACTGGAACAACAAGCAATATGGTAGTTACAAAACATTTTATTTGGAGACATTGAGGCAACACCTGTAATAATACAGTTTATATAAACACCTCATTTAAATGATTGTTCTAGTTTTCAACAACTTTGCCCCCCCCCCCACTACAATAGTGTAGTTTTTTTTAATTGTTGTACGAGATTGGTATTGTACAGATTGGTGTTTCTGTACGAAGTACTTCAGTGCAACAAATACCATAGATTGTACTTGTTTATTGATCCACTTTTATAATTTTACCCCAGGATTGCTCTTTGTAAATACCATTCAAATTATTTATTAGCATGAATTCCCAGTGATGATTACTTGCTATCCGAATGAAAGCTTATTGGTTTTGATCTTTAGACCAAACATATTGTGTAAAGTGTTGTAGGACTGATTTTCTATTTAAACTTGAGCTCAGGTGTCAGCCTTGATCAAACCCTCAGCTTTTGTCTGGGCATAATACAAATGAATCAGAATTAATGAAATGTCCTACTCTTTTTGTGTACCCAGTGTTGTGTGTGTGATCCAGTCCAAGATGGGCCATTTGGAGCAGAATGATTGCTCCAAATTTATGATTGAAGAAATTCCATACATGCTAATGGGATATTTTCTATTGTTCCATGTCTGTTCTTGCTGTACAGTCAGTTTACAAACAACATACTTTAGACAAAAAATCCAGAATTGAAGACTCTCTCTTGTTTTATCACAACTTGACCTGGCCTAGGGACAAGGGTTATTTACAATGTTATGCCAAGATAGTTTTGGAAAATGCTTCCTGTTTGTCTATTTTGGGATAAAAGATCAATTTGCCTGGTTGATTACTAATAATGACCAGTTTAGTAAATACCCCTGTCAGTTGCCAAATCACCACATCTGTTTTGTTTAGTTAATAGACACATACAATGGGGTGTGTTTCTTTGAGAAATATACTTAATAACATCCATTTCTTGACGGAGCAGAAGAGTAATCAGCTCCAGCTTCAAAAACCTTTGATCCTGCCCCGTGCATCCAGAGACCTTTATTGAGTGTAATCGGTCTGGCTACTGTGAGCATTTTCCTATTATTCTATTTTTATTTACAGGCATCGAAAACGTCATCTCCTTCTGACACTGACTGACTATGCTGCTTTCCTGTTCTTGCTTTGGATTACTAATATGTATATCTTGCATCTTGGGCTTTACAATTTCCTTTTCTGTGTTTTTGAGTGGCTATATCATACTTCTGACAATGACTCACTCGGACTGAGCATCTACGTTTAATTGACAAAATGGTATTTTGGTCATCATGTCTGACTCTTTTTTTTATTGTACATCTAGAGCCTGTAATGTTACACTAATATAGCAGAGTCAAAATTCTTTGGAAGCATTAAATCATTTTTTGTTTTTTTTCCCCCTCAAAACAATTTTTTGCTTTAACCCCTTTGTGATAGATGACTTGTTACGAAAGTCATGATTAAAGGTATTTTTCTAATTATTTGTCCTGAATGCAAGCACGCATGCAAACATACACGGGGTATGATATTATTTTAATTTTTCATTGCGTAATAATGCAAAAAAAACAAACAAACCATAAAGCATCACTTACATTGTTTTTTTTCCAGTGCTATTTAAAAAAAAAAAAAAGAAATGATAATAATACATTTCTCTACAAGGGCTCTATACAATATCTGAACCTCTGCAGATGGACTGTAAATTTCCTTAGCACTTCCTATCTCAGATTGCTATAGCAGACTAAAATGCCCTCCATAGCATAGATGATTGGTGTAACTCTGTTTAAAGTCTGTTAGCATTTTGCCTTCAAAAATAAATTATTACATTCTGGTGGATTTTTTTCATGTTTCCTGAAGAGCAATGTGTACACAGAATCGCTGTTTGTAGCATGTTTATGTGCTACCCTGGCATCCAGCACTCAAAAAATGTTTTGACGGTGAGGGTACCCAGGGTCAGAGCTCACTCAAAATAACTCAACCAAAAAAAAAAAACAAAGAAACTACACTAGTAGCAAAGAGTTGTATGAATTGTATTCTATAAACACATTAATAAATGGAAAATTATATATTTTAAGTAATAATGTCCATATACATCATGATGGTACTGGAGAGCAGGATGACAACCCTCCTTATTCAAATATGAGTTTGAATACATCTCCCATGATACTCTTCCTTGACTAGATATCTTCATGTTGCGAGTTACCTATTACGTGATTCTGTGCTTGCAAGAGCTTCGAGGATGATACTATCCATGGCATGTAAATGATGGTGGTTGCCATAATCTGTGCTTTATTAATGCCTTTGTCATTCTGTCACCAAAGTGAAACTGTTTTGTGGGTGTATTTATTGTCATTTCAGGGTCTACGTTTCAGGAAAAAGTTTCTATAAAAATAATAAGTAAATTAGCAAAAAGTTAGCGTTAATAATTTTATTTGCATTTTTAACACACAAACAAATATAAATGTTAACTTTGGGCAGTGTTTTTGACTAACTGGCTACTAAAAAAGTCTGGACATACCCCATATTGAATACCCTTGGCTGTCTACTTTAAAAAAAAATATGTACATGTGAAGATTCAGAGATTTATTGAGTTTTGTGAATATCTGTTTGTACTAGACTATGTATAATGTAGGCTACTGGGGTCACACATAAACACCGGGCCCACGTCAGGCAGTATACACCCCCAGCTCATTAACACATAAGATTTCACTGTTGAACCCTTGGGCGGGGCCTTGGATCAGCCTGATCCCGGATGGGTCCACCCTCGCCTTGCCGATGCTGTGTCAGCACTGCATACGCTGGGCCCCACACCGTGGGCCTCGGCACACCCACTTCACTGGGGATGCAGCATACAAACGCACAATATAGGTGCCCAATAGCCACGCTAATGGAAGAGAAACCTCTCTTCTGTCCCCCGGATGTGGTACAACTAAATACTGTCTCCGAGAGAGACATTCTGTACAATTCCTTTCCCAAGTTCCTCTTCCCCACCCAAGGATACCCGTGATCGGCTTCAAATCTCCAGGAGGACCGATAAAAGTCCTTACCAAGATCACCGCCCATCTACCCACATATTACGATACAATACAATGGCTGACCCTGGCCCACCTTGTCTGCTACTAATACCGACACACCAACCCCTTATTCCACGTAAGGGAAACATCAATCGGACGCTACATTATTTTTACCGCACCGCTACAAACCTAAACACAAATTATGAAGATACAAACTATTAATACTTGTGGACTGAATACCCCACACAAAAGGAGGCTCCTCACTGAAGACGCAAAATGCACTAAATCAGACATATTGTGCATATAAGAGACACATTTTGTACACAACAGGGTACCCAACTTTGCGAGCAGGGACTACCCTACGCAATACCACTCCACTTATTCCTCTAAATCAAGAGGTGTGTCCTTCCTCATTCATGTTTCGGTCACATTTGAACTCCTGAGCCTCAAAAAAGACACACAAGGCCGATATCTCATAATGCACTGCAAAATCAATGATGCCTTATACACGTTAGTGGGGGTGTATAGCCCTAATACTGATCAGAGAATTTTTTTACAGAAGGTCTTACATAAAATTCCCACCACTTATCCCTCCTCCACAATCCTCTGCGGAGACCTGAACCACGTAATGCAGCCCAGACTAGATACCACACAGTCGGCTGAGTCCCAAACACAATCTGTATGATGTATGGAGAGCACAGCACCCGAATGACCGAGAATTTACATTTTACTCATCAGTACATGAAACGTACTCCCGAATTGATTTTATATTTGTCTCGGGCGGCATAATGTCGAATGCTATACACAGTGAGGTAGGAAATATAGTTTGGTCTGACCATGCCCCTGTATTGGTAACCCTAAAGGACCAATTCCAATCTCGCGGATCAACACCGTGGCGCATGAACGAAGCTCTCCTACGCAGCCCAGACTTTAACACCAAACTTACCAAAGAAATCACTTCGTTCTTTGCCATAAATGATACACCTGATGTCCCATTAGCCACAATGTGGCTGGCACATAAGGCATTCATTCGAGGCCTCATGATCAGCCAAGCATCCCATCTAAATAGGCAAGCAAAGACAGAATATATAACCCTAATGAGATCGCTTAGGGATGAAACATCTGCACATACCCTAAACCCCACAACTTCCAAGCAACAATGTATAGACCAAATTAAACGACAGTTGAACGACATTCACCTACACACTACAGCTACCATAGCACATAGGCTTAAACTTACGACATACACCCAGGGGAACAGAGCGGGGAAGGCCTTAGCAGCACTTGTACTGCAAAAAAGGCAAAATGCGAAAATACCGTTCCTTTTAAATGCACAAGGAAACAAGGTGTATAACCCCCATGATATCAGTGACATGCTGGCAGACTATTATGATACACTATATAACCTGAAAAAAGATGAACACACACACCAACCACTCGTCACAGACATTAACAATTTCCTAAAGGAAGCCCACACACGACAACTTACACAGGAAGACCGTACCCTCTTGAATGAACCTATTACTCAGAATGAAATAGCACATACAATCAAGGCCCTCCCAAAGGGGAAATCACCTGGCCCAGACGGCTTTACAAATTTGTATTACAAGACCTTTTCACACATTTTAGCCCCCACACTAGAAAAACTTTACAACATTATCCTTAAGATAAGCAAAATACCAAAAGAGATGCTAATGGCCCACATAACAACACTGCCAAAACCTGGGAAACCTCCACACAAATGCCAGAATTTACAGCCCATATCACTCCTAAATACGGACTTAAAAATACTGGCAAAAATATATGCCAATAGACTGGGAAATATTCTTCCCAAACTAATCCGAGACGACCAGGTGGGCTTCGTTCGGGGCAGGCAGGGCTCCGATGGGACCAGAAAACTAATTAACATCCTCCACAGACTGTTGCTAGACGCTGAGAAAACGTTTGACAAGCTGCACTGGGGATACCGAACAGCTGTACTGAGGAAGTTTACCTTCCCAGAATGTTTCATTACACTGGTATCAGCGTTATATGACAACCCTACGGCGAGGATAGCGAACGGAGGCTTCACCTCCAAGCTATTCCAGGTCTCCAACGGGTCCAGGCAGGGATGTCCGCTCTCTCCGTTGCTCTACATATTGGCATTAGAACCCCGAGCACAACATATAAGGGACTTTCATGACATTGAAGGGATCAAAATAGGAGGGAAAACACATAAAATCACCCTGTTTGCCGATGACGTAATGCTCACATTGTCTAACCCTGAAACCTCATTACCGCAACTCCAAAAACTGCTAACAAGGTTTAGTGCTTGCTCCTACTATAAACTTATTATCAGTAAGACACAAGCCATGGGCCTTAACCTCACTACAGAACAACTCGCTAAGCTGCAAGGCAAACACACATATGATTGGAGAAAGGACCACCTGACATTCCTAGGGATCCACCTCACACCCACAATAAGGAAGCTATATAAAGCAAACTATCTAAAATTACTTGGTGGAGTCAAACAACAGCTGCATAGCTGGAAAGGGAAATACATCTCGTGGATGGGTAGGATAGCGGCGGTAAAAATGATGGTACTACCTAGGCTACAGTACTTATTCAGAACACTCCAAATCAACCTGACAAAGACATTTTTTTAAAGAGGCCCAATGCGTATTAAATGGGTTCATCTGGGGAGGGAAACGACCCAGAGTAGCGGCGATTACCATGTATAGGCCCTTTAACCCCTTAAGGACACATGACGTGTGTGACATGTCATGATTCCCTTTTATTCTAGAAGTTTGGTCCTTAAGGGGTTAAGTAGGGGGGGATGGGAGCTCCAGATATCAGGAGATACTACACAGCGGCCTTAATGGGCACCCTCATAACAACCTTCCATCACACTACACCACCTTCATGGCACCAAATAGAAATGGTACACACTGGCGGGATGGCAATATCCACCCTAGCTTGGATCCCCAAGCATAAAAGACCGAGATACCAGAACATATGCCCCACCACGGTAGCGACACTCCTAGTATGGGACTGTTAAAGAACACTACCCTGTCTCCTATATCTCCCCGGCACTACAAACCCAAGCGCTTCATGTCCTTATTCCCGGATTTGATCATGGCTTGTGGTATAACAGTGGAATTAAATGTTTATCCCAGATAATGTCAGAGGTCCGCTTAATGGACTAGGATTCACTATCCAAAACGTTAGGTCTACCTCCCACGGCCTATTTTGCTTACTTACAAATACGGTCATGGGCGAAAAAACACGTAGGTACAGATAGTGCACGCCAACAGGACAATACATTGACTGAGATATGTATGGCCCATAAACCACCGCAAAAACTATTGTCTCTCGTATATAAACTATCTAGAAATCAGGTCCCACCAAAGGCTTTAAGATTTGTAAAAGCCTGGGAGAAGGAGCTAAACCGAGACATACCCAACGAAGTTTGGTCCAAACTGTTGATTGCTCACAAGCACCTAACATTGAACACGACCCATATTGAAACTAGTAGGAATGTGTTGTATCGTTGGTATATGGTGCCTACTAGGCTACACAAATTTGACGGACAGAAGTCAAAATCTTGCTGGAGATGCTTCAAAGAGCCGGGAACAATGCTCCACATCTGGTGGACTTGCCCGAAGCTCAAATCCTTCTGGGGAATCATTTCAAATATCATAAATGCGTCCACAGGTGTGACTCTGCCGTTCTCCCCAGAAACGTACCTTTTACTAGCACTACCCCACAAATTGCGGTAGACTTATATCTCATATATCATAATGTCCATAAGCAGAGGGTGGCTCAACGAGAACCCACCAAGTGTTGACCAATGTTTACACTTGGTGGATACCACCAAATCATATGAAACAGCTGCAAGGCGAATGAGGACCGCTAGCAAGGTCTGGCCGTCAGCATGGAAAAAATGGGACGACTGGCGGCTGTCAGTCCAAAAGAACACATAACTGGGTATAGACTCTAAAGGGACACATGTCCTCAGAATGCAAGCCGATCCCCCCCATACACCTTCCCCCTTCTTTCCCTTCTTTCCCTCCCCACCCCCCCACCCCTCCCCTGTTTAAGATTTGCAACGATGGTTACGCCTAGATACTGAAATTAAACGAGATGACAAGATCCAGGCACTGATGCAGGTTTATTGTGTATTGCTCTATGAATCAATGTTCTGTTAATGCATTAAGTTCCTCGATGTTAAGTCGGAGTTGTATGCCGTTTCATGAAGTGTGATATACTTCTGTACTGTGACCACCGTTCCACTTCTTTGCATCTGTAAAACTTGTCTATAACATTGAAAATTCAATAAAAATTATTACACAAAAAAAAAAAAAACAGCCCTGGTCCTTAACGTACAAGGCCAAAACAACGTACAACATGGCCTGAAGGGGTTAATGTTTAAGTTTGTGTGCAAAGCAATCTATACACAAAACTGCTGTGTTATGACAAGTTTATATGCTAGCTATGCATACCTTGCTACAAATAAATGTTATGCTAATATTGTTTCAATCAAAAAGTGCTCGTAGTGAAGGGGTTAATATAAATAGCTCTTAAGTGTAAATTACAGTTTTATGGTTTTGAGTTTAATAATCTTTTTTTCCAGTGCTGCACAGGTCTCCTCGCGGCTGGCCCCAACCCCGCTCCACCTCATTGACTGAGATCATCAAATTTGATGATCTCAGCCAATCCAATACTTTCCTACTGGAAAGCATTGGGAGGATATTGTGCATTGGCCGTAAAACGCAGCGCTGCGCCAGTTAAGCATCTCCTTACAGAGATGCATTAAATCGATGGAGCATTTAGCGCTTCCATAAAAACTGTGGAGATGCTGAACGTCCGTACTACACATTGTGACCCAGAAAGCACATCTAGTGGCCATCTTAGTGACTACATTTACTGTTACTAGGCAGCAATGTACACACTGCCTTTTCTCTGAAAAAAAATTAAATGCCTGCAGGGACAGGCAGTAGACACCAGAACAACTACGTTGCTCTGGTGACTATAGTGTCCCTTTTAGTGATGATTAGTCCCTAAGGAGCAAGCAAAACATCCAGCTGTAGATGTGCATTTGCAAAATGTGGTGTGCAGTGAAGTCAGTAACACAGCAAATACAATGCTTCCATGACAATATGCAAATGTTTCCAGTTCCCTCAGATTGTTAAAGTCCAGTAGCAATAATGCATATCCACAAGTTTCATGAAATGCTGTAATGTATGCGATGGCAGTGAGTACTCAGCGCCTACTGCAATTATTAGGTAAACTAAATCTGTCTCTGTAAACCTTCCTGCACTATTCTCTATACTAATTCATCACCCGCAGAATCAGTTAGTCTCGTCTTGTTTTACAGCCTGATTGATCATGGAGCAAAATGTACATAAGAGAAAATTGACCAGCACAGGAACTAAAGACAAGCAAAAAAGAAAAAGCACTATATGTACATGCTTTAACAAAATAGATTAAATGTAAAGTAACTGAGGCTGAAACACCCTGCAAATTATTGCTTAATCACGCTCTGTCCTACTTGCTATGCAACAGTTATATACTCCCTTTATTTTCTGTTCTCTAGTTCCATGGGACTGCACAGAGTGGCTTGTATTCTATGTGATGATGATTAGGCACAGCATATACTAGAGCAGGACTTTTGGAATTGCAGAAATTAAAGGACCACTCTAGTGCCAGGAATGCATTCTCGTTTTCCTGGCACTAGAGTGCCCTGAGGGTGCCCCCACCCTCAGGGACCCCCTCCCACCCGGCTCTGGAAAGGGGAAAGGGGTTAAATCTTACCTTTTTCCAGCGCTGGGCGGAGAGATCTCCTCCTGCTCTCCTCCTCCGATCCTCCTCTTCTCCTCCCCGTCGGCTGAATGCGCACGCGCGGCAAGAGCTGCGCGCGCATTCAGCCGGTCACATAGGAAAGCATTCATAATGCTTTCCTATGGACGCTGGCGTGCTCTCACTGTGAAAATCACAGTGAGCAGCGCGGAAGCGCCTCTAGCGGCTGTCAATGAGACAGCCACTAGAGGACATAGGGGGAAGGCTTAACCCATTCATAAACATAGCAGTTTCTCTGAAACTGCTTTGTTTATGAAAAAATGAGTTAACCCTAGAAGGACCTGGCACCCAGACTACCTCATTAAGCTGAAGTGGTCTGGTTGCCTAGAGTGGTCCTTTAAGGTTAAAGAAACACTCACTGCACCAAAGCAACTTCATCTAAATTAAGTTGTTATGGTGCTAGGAGGCCCCTGGGCACATTTTTACCTCAAGGGGTTAAACCATTCTCAAATGGTTTAACCCTGAAGCTCCTCCAACGCCAATCTCCGCTCCCCCCCAGACGGCATCCGGCTTCTCAGAATTCACCTTTTCCAAGCCAGTTTTGTGAATGAGTCACTGATTGGCTAAGAGTGTTAGCTTACCCCTCTCAGCCAATCTGCGACACCCCTGCCCGGTGGCACTTCACACTTCCTGAAACTCAAATTTGAGAACCTGGATGCCACTTGGAGGGAAGCTTTGGAGTTAAACAATTTGAGAACTGTTTGACTGCTTGAGGTTAGATTTCTCCCTCGAGCCTTCTAGCACCATAACAACTTGATTTAGATGAAGTTGTTATGGAGCCTATACTGTCTCTTTAAGCTAACTTCTGACCCCTCCCCCCACTCCCCTCTCCACTTCCTCTTGAGCAGAGGTTACATGCTCAAAATAAAATAACCCTTTCACATTTACTTAGCATTTTTACAGTAGGGGTCGGCAACCTATGGCATGCAAGGCTGCTGCCAAATCGGCTAGATAGAGAGATCAGAGGATCAGATTGCTCCAGCAATCATAGAGCAATGGAGTCTGTGGTCTCCACCCCCAGCGATTGCTGACACCACAGGGAGCTCTTCCTCAAGTCCTCATGATCTGGCACTTCTCAGTCACTCCAAGCGTTGATCTGGGTTACCATGGCAATGGTCAGTCTCACTTGCAAAGTGCCAGAACTTTAGATTAAACAAGAAAAAATATTTTATTTGGAAATGATAAAACATTGAAAATCACATATAACTTGTGTTTTATGTGATGCTCCGTTTTTCAGTGATTTGAAGCAGTCCTGCTGCATGGAGTCTGTATGTGCAGCATTGTTAAAAACTGCATACGTGGAGTACACACTATAGTCTTTTTTAAAGGAAAACGGTATAGGAATTTTTTAAGTATGCATGGCATTAGATTAGTCCTTTAGCCAGGGCTGGATTTCACAATAGATAAAGTAAGATCTTGCGGGCACATCCAGCTTTTTCCAGCAAATCTGCGAGTAGCTGACGTCACTTCTGTACTCTTGTGCGTGCTCTAGACTACAGTATTAAGATCTATGGATGTTCCTGCAAGATAATACATAGACCGAACCAATTCCCTGCAGCCGTCAATGATGATAGCTGAGGGCATTAACACTTCTAGACGGCAGTAGCTCCTCCCAGTATCTAGAAGTGTCAGGCGTCAGACAAAGTTCCTACTTTGTCTCTGTATATGTCTTGATTTGGAGTATTCATAAAAATTACATTGTTATGATATACAAAATTTTCAATGGGGTGTCAGTGCTGCTTTAAGTGGGCTGGAGAGATAAGTGCCAGGAGCATTGGCCAGTGACCGCTCGAGCCCAGTCAACCTACTATACATTTATATAGGATGTAAAACTCCATGCTTTCCCAGCTCCTCCAGTGTCTGTGTGTGAGGCTGGACAGGAAGTGGGAATGATCACTTCCCATCTACACACGAACAGCCTCTCACACAGGAAATACATTGCAAGAGGAGCAGGGACAGCATTGAGAATGGTGACTGGACTACAATAGACATAGGGTGAGTACTTCGCAAATAACCCTTTAAGCTCCACATGCTCCAAATAACCCTTTTCCCACCCAAAATGTAACCCCTCACAAAACAATTCAAAGCAAAGAAAACCCTACACATTAATCCTAGGGTTAACACCCCTTACAAATAATGTACCCCAATTATCCCTATTTAATTTAACTGATATTAACTCTTCTTTTTCCTCAATTCTCTTTTTACACTAACCACTTCTAACATTTTCTTTAACCCTGCATGCATTTACCCTGCTGTATACACTCACTATACTCACAGATTCAAACACAATGCAAGCAGACATTTGATGGGCACATATATACACATATATATGCAATTCTCAACTACCAAAGAATGTTTTTTAGACTGTTTTATGTCTGCAATAGTTAATAAATGTATCAAATCCAAGTTATCTGCATTATTTGGGGAGCAGGCACCTGCAACATAAGTCTGGCTCTGCCTTTATCTCTTCTTACACCTTGTTACCCATTATTCCTGAGTGACAGATAATAACAGAAAATAAATTCCAACAATGGTGGAGGGCCAGGTTTGGACACCCCTGGAAATCTTCTCAGCGTGGTCCTGTCTTTTTGTACGTCTTCAGATACAGGGCACATGTGGAGGCCTTAATACAGGCAGAGATTTTTATTTTATTTTTTGGTGGGTGTCTACCGATGTATAGCTCAGATATAGGATTGCTTTGGCATATGATAAAGGGCATGTTCTCACTTTGTGCTCTGCGAGTTGGAGCGTTTAGCACTTGTCATACCCAATTCATCAGCAGGTTTGGTTTCCGCCTAACCCTGACTGCAGTGTTTCTTGCTTGAAGAGCTGACACCACTTGGTAGGATTGTAGGCTTTATTCTTAAAAAGCCACCAGATCTATAAAGAGCTGCAGAGGCTATGCTTACCCCAGAATCATACATCATTGTGGCATTTTGATGTGACCATTCCCGGACTCCTTTACATATTTCACAGTACGCTGTAAGGGATATTAAACGACAGTATGTTATAATATTCAGGGATCTGTTCATTAGACGTTGAGCCTTCAAAACCTCAGGCCCACATTTTTTCAATAAAAACAATAATATAATAAGTAAATACCTCTGTTTTGTCCTACATTTTGCAAATATATGTACGGTATGTATTATTTTTTTATATAAAAATATTTTTTTGCCATAATGACAAGTCCCTTTCAAGAGTGTTACACGTGACACAGATTACATCACATATTTTAATGTATAACGTTTTGAGAGTTTGCAGTCATTTACTTTTCCTCTTCACACCTTGACCTTACAAAGTGTAATTTTTAGTGACATAGTAAAATGTGGTAATTTTTACCATGTAGCATGTAAACAAGGTGCCTCTTATCAATCCATATGAGAGATGTTAAAACTTTGGTGGCTGCTGATCTGTGTTAATGGAACACTATAGCGTTAGGAATCCTAATGCTAAGGTGCCCTGGTGGCCATTTAGATGACCTCCCCCACTTGTAGGGAGAAAAAATGGGTAGTTTACTTAACTTTTATACCTCGCTGCACTAGTCTTCTCATCTGGCCCTGCCTCGTTGGCCGAGATCATCAAGATCAACGATCTCGGCCAATCCAGTGCTTTCATAGGAAAGCATTTAGAGGTTGCTGGGCATGTGCAGCAAATAGCTACACTGCGTTAATCAGGTGGTCAGCATTTTACGCTGCTATTTCATCAGAAGCGATGATTGTCAGAATGACCGCCGCTAGAGGCATTTAAACCCTGCAATGAAAATGTTGCTGTTCTGTAGTACAGTCCAGTTTTTTTTAGCTGCAGAGTTAAATTGGGTGGAGGCGGGGCATGGCGCATAGACCACAGTGGTCTTGATAACAGTAGTGTCCATTTAACATCTGTAGCATGGAAATAATTAAATAAGTAAACTTTAATGACAGCGGCAGTAATTTCAACAATTACCGATTTGATGGTAAATTAGTTTGTATGACGCACCAAAACCTTGTTCTCTTCTATGTAGCAAGAGAAACAAAGCACTGGATCTTCATAGAATGGTCATTTTTTCCAGTATTTGCAAAGTAACAAAATAAGCATACACATAGTCTTGCATTCTCTGATGGTAGACCGCTATAGACGTCTCCCACCAGACACAAGTAGCTCATTGAAACCTCTTCAATATAAACCTCCTCTACTGCCTGACTGTCTCCCTACACCTGTGCTTCACCATCCATCAGCAAGCCTAAGTCTGCTGATATTCTAGTCACATACACAGACAAGGGAATCACATTGCACAAGCACTTCCAAAACATATAAGGGTATGATGGTGTCATAAGAAAAGCAACAACTAGTTTCACATTACTTTTGCCGGTCTTTATTTATTGAGTGGTATATGCAGGTTACAGACAAGATTATTTATGAAAATAAAAAAAGCTAAATTTTTAAATAATAATGAAGAGAGAAAGAAAGAAAGCATAAAGTCAGTTTTGAATGTCATGCTAGGGAGCCATTCCAGAGGCACTGCAATAAAACATTATATTGTAGCATTGGGAATAAATACTACAGTCCTAATCATAAAGTTTCGGACAGCTGGTATTAACCGTGTTAGATTCTGGACCAAAAATACCCTCTCCCCCCCCCCCCCCCCCCCCCCCCCCCAACCAAAAAAAAAAACCCAAAAGTGTTCAAGAAAAATAATTGATGGGATAGACACAAATAGGAATTATTTGGTGTTGATGTTAGAGTACAATGTGTAGGACTTTGTTGGATCTGGTAGTAGCCAGTGCTGATTCCTTATTCCAGTGGATAGATGGTAAAATCCATGTTTCCTAGAGGTGTTTGTGGATATGGTGATCTGATTCACCTGTAGTATGGAGAACAGGTAAACTGTCATTCTATCTTAGTACAAGTGGAAAGTCAAATACTGGTTACATTCCCAATATCGGCACCTTTTTGCTGCTTATTAACAAATAGTGTCTGAGCACTGGGGTTTCTGGTTAGCTTGTATGCTATTCATTCAGAGGAGTGGAGCTTCCAGCACAATAATAAGCCCATATATATTTATTCTTCTTCTTATTATTGATAATTATATAGCGCCAGCTTATTCCGCAGCACTTTATAATAAAATGAGACAATAACAAAAGGAAACCGGAACAAGAGGTAGTTGAGGACCCTGCTCAAACGAGCTTACAGTCTAGAAATAAGTGTACAGAAAGAAAAACAAAAAACAGGACCACCCATTATACTAGGGATTCAAAAAACGTAGACTCTTGACTACCATTGAACTATTAATCCCATGACGTTCTGCCAGTCTTATGGCTGTCAATAAAACTACATAGTTGGTGTCCTACAACAGATGGAGGACTACCATTTCACCACCCTTGCACTATGTGTAAGAGACATTAACAATCTGTCAGCTCTGCCTGAAACAATATTGCTGCAAAAAGCACAGTTCACATATGTTCACTTACATGCTCATGGCCAAGGCTGGTCCATTTAAAAAGCAGTTGCATGGCTCATGTACTGTTTTGTCAGCAGAAAAACAAAAGATATATGGTAGTTACTGTACGGAAACCTCAAGTGGTTTTAGAGACCAGCTGTCTTTTAATCAAGAATTAGGGTCGTTGTAAATAGCGTTTACTATTGCTTGATCTGGCTGCAGTTTCCACTTGCGTCTTGTTGCTGCAGGGTGGTACTGACAACCAGATACGCTGTGTTAGCAGCTGATGAATGGAGAGCCGACTTCATTGGCTACAGCAGAAATATCCAGATGCATTTGAAGGGTCATTTGCAACTAGCTCTTCACAGCATCTTCTGTGTGCCTGTCAGTGAGAGCTCTGAGCTGAGGCTAACCATCAGAAAGTGCTTTTCCATGGTTTAAAGAACTAAAGTGCAATCATTAGAGCAGCTGCCTTCTATGGCAAGACAGGGCAGCGTATAATGCGTCTAAATAATCTTGACTGGGAATGGCTGACGTGGATGACAACAATCTCTAAAATACATGCTGCTAGTCTCATAAATTCCAGATTTTAATGACTTTGTTCAATTCATACAGACATTATCCTTCTGGATTACAACAGGCCATTTATGAATGGGATAATGTAACCGTTGAGACCTATCAGATGCTTTTTCAGCTCTCTGGCACTGTAACAGTTAATAAGTGACTTTACAGGGCAAATTGATATATAGAGCTGTATGGAGCAAGCGAGCCAGACTCGTTTAAGAGCTATATAGAGATGATGCTGTACTGAGCAGGTTAATGGTCTAGACTCTAGAGCATCAGTTCCCAATTGGTGTTCCGCAGAACCCTGGAGAACAAAATTGGGGTTCCGCTGTGATTTACCCGATGGGCACTGCTGCAAATGAACCCGGTCAGCGCCGCGTCTGATTAATTGCGCGACCGGGTCCCTGTAGTATGGGATGCTGGGAGGAAATTACGCATGGCCATTTCCTCCCAGCTTCAAATAGAAAATGCCGTGCTGGAGGGAGAGAGGCAGCTGCCGGCAGTGAGCAGCTCCCCCCCACACACACCAGCCTCAGCCAGCAAGTCACCCTCCTTCAGACAACAGATATGCCAATAGGAGGATGCAAATATAAAAAATTCCATGTGTGTGTATGTATCACTGTGTGTATCTGAGTGTGTGTATGTGTCACTGTGTGTATGTGTCACTGTGTGTATCTGTGTGTTAGTGTCTGTGTCACTGTGTGTATCTAAGTGTGTGTATGTGTCAGTGTGTATCTGAGTCTATGCGCCAGTGTGTGTATCTGAGTGTCACTGTGTGTATCTTTCAGTGTGTGTGTGTCGGTGTGTATGTGCTAGTGTTTGTCAGTGTAAGTGTGCCAGTGTATCTGTGTGTCAGATTCATACACACACATACACACACTGGCACATACAAACCCAGATACACACACCTTGATACACAGACACACACACACAGATCCATACATAGATACACACACACACAGATACACACTGTGTGTCAAGGTGTGTGTATCTATGTGTCACTATGTGCCGGTGTGTGTGTATCTGTGTCTCAGATACATACATACACAGGGGTGGGATCGAGGGGGGGTATGGTAAAAGTAGTACCCTGGCATCCTCCCAGGGTTTATATTTAAACTATCTGGACCCAGCTGATGCTCCATGCCAGTGAAGTCAGGGCTTAGTTCAGGGCAGCTAATGAAAGTTATGACCAGTGCTAGTGGCTTCCAGGTTAGTTAAAGGGACACTATAGTCACCTGAACAACTTTAGCTTAATGAAGCAGTTTTGGTGTATAGAATATGCCCCTGCAGCCTCACTGCTTAATCCTCTGCCATTTAGGAGTTAAATCCCTTTGTTTATGAACCCTAGTCACACCTCCCTGCATGTGACTTGCACAGCCTTCCATAAACACTTCCTGTAAAGAGAGCCCTATTTAGGCTTTCTTTATTGCAAGTTCTGTTTAATTAAGATTTTCTTATCCCCTGCTATGTTAATAGCTTGCTAGACCCTGCAAGAGCCTCCTGTATGTGATTAAAGTTCAATTTAGAGATTGAGATACAATTCATTAAGGTAAATTACATCTGTTTGAAAGTGAAACCAGATTTTTGGCTAGGGCTGCATAAACAGAAACAAAGTGATTTAACTCCTAAATGACAGTGAATTGAGCAGTGAAATTGCAAGGGAATTATCTATACACTAAAACTGCTTTATTTAGCTAAAGTAATTTAGGTGACTACAGTGTTCCTTTAATATACAGTTCTAAAATACTTACCTTGGCAGGGACTGTTGGTAATGTGAACTATTATAGCATGTGAAAAATCAGGAGATGTGTATCAACGTTAGGACCATGGTATTGGAAACAAAATGGTAATATAAGGTTGCAGAGAGTATAGGTTTAGTGGGAGAAGAGCAGAGGACTAAGAATACAGATTGGAAATAAATAATGAGTTACTAGAGAATGACTTACGGTGCAGACATTTATTCATTTTGGCTTTATTTTTGTTAAATCACGAGAATGTGTAATATGTCATGTGTTGCCCATGTGAGGTTGTGTTTAACTTATTTTAAGACCCGCTAAGGAATAGATAATTGTTGTTATGTCCTGATATGTAAAACCAGAGGCTGCACTTTCTTTTTCCCATGACTGTATTTCTCAAGTGTTCTACTTTCAGCAGGATAGTTTCAATCTAGGGTCTATGTCCTGGTTTCCCTGTGTAATATTTGTGTTAAATGGTTTTTATTATGAGCATAACATAGAGTAAAGCATATCACAAAGTGATAGCAGTTGACATGAATTTGCATGCACAGAGGCTTAGCAGTAAAGGCATTGTTTATACAGATTTTTTTCCGGTTAGTCGAACAAATCATGACTTTGCATTTAACATATGAAGATAAGCAGTTGGAGATGATCAGTTATTTGTAGGCATCCCAGATAGCTGGTTCGCTTGGCTCTGCATAGTTAGCTAGGTGCTAATTTTACCAGTAGCAAGTGGTGTCTGGACTGTAATGTGTAGGTATAACAGAGATACCGGCTTATCTGTCCCTATGTTAGGTTCAAATCAGGAGTGTTTTCAGTGTGGATGGCTTTTATGTAGGGGTAAGCATATGTTGGGATAGGTTTGGCCCATTAGAACAGCTGAACTAGAGGGGCAGGGCGTAGGTGGGGGGTGTTTCTCGCCCTCGGTCGCCGTCCCAGTTCATACCAGCCTAAGGTCCCTCCCCTTGTCCCCCCGTTTCGAGTGTCTCCTATCCGCTTCTTACCAGCTACGGAGCGGCCAGGTGATGTGCGAAGTCATCTGTGGAGATGTAGCACAACCAGTGGAAACATCTCTGGGTATATCTTTCCCTTTCTTTCGGTGTTGTGACGTTTCTCATATTTTCCACCTCATCCACCCAGTTCTTGTGGGGTGGCATGCGCAGTTGTCTCCAGAAATGGGTATTATTGCCTTGGCCGCGTTGAGGAGCCTCGGGGTGACTGATTTTTTGTATGTGTGGCGGAATGGTGCAGGAGAAAGGGGGCTGGGGATTGTGGTAGAGATTGGTCTGACACTTCCTGTATAATTTCGCTGATCGATTCCCAGAATGGTTTGATGAGGGTGCATCCCCACCACACATGGATAACGTGCACGTTTCCGCCTCGTGTCGTCAGCAGGTATCAGGAATGGTGGGAACCCTGGTGTGGAGCATCAAAGGGGTGAAGTACCAGCGTGTGATGATCTTGTGGGAATTTTCCTGCAGGCGTGCCGACCCCAGCGTCTTCTTGACATGTGTTATGATCTTATCCCAGTCCGCCTCTGTGAGGGTCTCTTCGAGGTCCTCCTCCCATTGTCGAATGCATGGTGGTGCCAATAGATATCTGCCGGTAATCAGGTCCTAGTAGATCAAGGATAGGGCTCTTGGTGGCGCTTCAGCCCGCATGCAAAGCACCTCAAATTGTGTTTGGTCTCTTAGGAGGCAGGGCTTTTGTGGAATAGACTGGGTGTAGCGTGTGATTTGTTCTCTTGCAAGTGTATGTAAGAACGTATGTTGCTGTTCTGGGAAGAATTTCACAAGTGGGCGGATGGCGAATGGCGTCTGGAGGACGTTTGCCATGCGGAGTATTGGTGTGAATTCGTCAGTCACGGAAGTGAGCCCTGGTCACCCGTTGGAAAGTCTGGGTTGTTCCTCAGCGGAAGTAATGGGCTGTGGTCCGTCGTGAGATTATATTTTGTGCCAGATCTGTGCCAGATCTGTAAAGTTGCGGTAACGAATGGGTTGGCGAGCGGTATATGTTTGCTGGGCTCTTTGGTGATCCAAGGTAAGGTCCGTAGATCGCAGCCGATGCTATCTGCCTCCAGTTGAAGCCAAGGTTTGTTGTGCACCGCCGATGACCAACTGAGGATCCTAGTGAACTGGGCCGCTCGAAAATATTTTTCGGCATCGGGTAGCACGAGTCCTCCTCGGAGTTTAGGTAACGTCAGTTGGGAGTTGCCTATGCGTGGGGACCGGCCTTTCCAAATAAAGTCGCGGATTGCCGCTTTCAGTGTTTTGAAGAATGACTTTGGGGCCGCGATTGGTACTGTTTGGAAGACGAAGAGAAGTTTGGGCAGCAGTGTCATGATATGTAATATGAGTTACAGGTGTGTAGGTCCTCCGTGACTGCCTTGAGGATGGGAAGATAGATTTGGTTGTAAAGGTCCGCCGGGTCGGGTGTGAGCCATACCCCTAGGTACCTCATGCTGTTTGTGCACCATCAGAATGGTAATTGATGTTGTAGTGTTCATTTGAGCATGGGACAGGGTAATTATTGGCCACCCAGCACCTGACTGAAAATGGTGCGGAGTAGTTCAGCAATATTTTCTGTTGAGCCTCCCTTTCACCCCCAGATGAGGAGATTCAGCTTGCGGCCACGGTTGTCTAGGTCGTCCACCCAAGTACTTAAATGGACTATGTCCTCCGCATACTCTGTTACCACTGTCATGGTGGATTTGAGGTCGGTGCGGAGGGACTTGGACTCTGTTTCTATCAGAGCTACTCTGGCATCGATGTTGGCCGGGTCTGCTCACAGCTGGGCGACCTCATCTCTCACCACGCGGCCCAGGTGGTCTGACAGGACCTCAAAGTCTGCCCTGGTGAACAACTCCATTCCTGGAGCTTCTGATGTGAGGGAGGGTGTCAGGGAGAACCTCACTGGTGTGGACTGGAGGGAGTTGCGTTACCAGGTCTCGGGGTGCCGTGAGGACGTTGCGGATGGAGGACTCCCCGATGGTTGTGGGGTTCCGGTATCCGTCTGTCTCTTTGTCCGTCCCATTTGCAGCAAAGTGTTTGGATAGGTGCGCAGAATTTTAGCGTTATATTCGCGGGTGCCTCGAGGAGCAGTAGGATTATGCTGCCATCTTCTTCAACGGCTAGACACGTATCCCCTATGTAATATTTGTTGTTTTATTTGTTATATCACACTTATGGAATCAATACAGTTGCATTGACAATGGTAACAAACTAATGATCAAGCAACACAATTTAAGTAACAGTTATAACAGTTATGCAATAAATCAGGAGTATTAGGTCTTTTAGCAGTATGTCAACTGGTTTAGAGTACTATTGTGAAAAATTATATATATGTACATACATGTACAGAATGTTTAAATATAACATAAATCTACAGTGAGCTAATTAGTGAAAGGTTGCACATAAAATACACACCTGAAATTTTATAGTGATCTGTCCTCAAAGTTGGTTAATCACCATGGAAACCAGTGGTGCCAACAGCCATATTGTATTACTGACTCCTCCCTTTTTCCATTTTTGCATCACTTTTTAGATAAGGACCCTTTCTGTTTTTTCTCTAATTCAATGTGTGCCCTGCCCTGGCTGTGCCTGGGCTGGACTTGATTGTGTAATTTACTTATTATTTGACATACAATTAAATGTAAACGAAGTACCACAGAAAAGGTTAACACAAGTTATAGGTGATTTGTAAATGTTTTATTCAACGAGGCAATTGTCCGCAAGTGACGGTTCACATTTAACAATATGTTTACCACCTCTAGCAATAAAAGGCATCAATGTGCTGTCCACAGGCATAGTCAGTTATGTTATAAAATACATTTTACTGTACCATCTTTAATAGCAAGTTGTGTTTAGCCATTTCCGTTTTGCTGGTTAGGTTAACAAGCATCCATGGTTGGTGAGAGTGCCCCTAATCCCTGCAGCTGAAGTGACAAAAAGGCTGTGTTCAGTGGAAATATTGTGTAGAGAGCAGCTGGTTGCCAACTTGTTTTGCCACCATTGCCCCCATTCACAGCCCAGCAGTAACACTTTGAGAAATGATGAGCAGACCTATCTTTGGCCTTGAAGCACTTGACAGCAATTACACTGCGACCCCAGGGGCAGGACATCACACTGAATCCCGATAGCTAGAGAAATGAGCTCTGAATTTCAGTCAGCCATCTGTCTGCAAGGGATATGTATCCTCCAACTGGCGCATGCATGTGAACAACACTGAACATGTGTCGTGTTTGTGTTCCCTCTGCTGCAGCTGTATGCTGTGACACTGCCTCCCCACATAGTGTCTGTCTCTGTCAGCCACAGCATGCACATTCTGTCTGCTTCTGTTTCCAGACCCCTGCAGCAGAGCCATAGCACAATATTATGGTACCAAAGGCTTTCGGCATTTATGTATGTATTTGGAAATGTTTTACCTGGAAGGATGCATTCCGATATCTCTCGTATTGCTCGGCTGATGCACTCTATAAAACTAGATGTTTTTTCCAACCATTATATACATATTAATTACTGCTAGTACATAATGAATTGACCTTAATGTGTGGCATGCATTTTATTAATATCGTGATTGCATTCCGTTTTAAGTATATTTAATGGCTGGAAGGTTCACATTCCTTTGTATTTCCCCCTCCCATCATATAAGACAAAACAAAAACCTTATCTGTTCAGTACAGATACCAAGCTGATTTCAAATAGACAATATTTCTCTCTTGGCTCAGCTGTGCTCCTAATCTGCTTCCCTAATGACTAGTTTTTGCTTTACATAATTGCTCACCCTCCTTTATTTTAATCAGCATTCCAGATGTTGTGGACTACATCTCCCATCATGCTTTTACAACCATAATCTTGACAAAGCATCATGGAAGATCTGGTCTAAAACATCTGGAGTGCCGAAGGTTGCCCATCCCAGTTATAGACCATAGCTCTCTGTCTGTGTGAAATCTCTACTAATTATCTGCTGAAGATCTCACCAACTCTGCAATCGCTCACATCTGAAATACATTTCTTATGATTTTCCTCACATTTAGGGAAATTACAATGGCATATTAAATATATTATCATGTGCCCATGACAAAAACAATTACTAATATTGGATCGGTAAAATTGGGCCAAATACCTCATGGTAAACACTAAGGTTTCATCTTTCTCAAAGAATTATTATTGACACTTTAATGGGGTAAAAAAAAAGCAGGACAAACACCTGGACTTAATGACGTGTATAAGCTATGTTAACGCAGGATTTCTTTTTAATAATTCCACTAATTAAAGCACAATGAGCTCTATAACTAAATATAACTAGAAAAATTTACAACATAATAAGTACACATATTCTCAATACCTAAAAAGTCTGCTTGCACACCTTAAATAGACATGCACACTCTGCATTACACCTGTAGAATATGGTGAGTTAATTACAGCTGTCACCTTTTAACACTGATAGTTTAATAATGAAATTCCAATTTACAATCAGATTTAAGTCCATAATGTTTTTTGGCAGTGGCGGTATTATTGGCAGAGAAATGGTTTATAGAATTACCACTGTGGTCACTTAGAAAACCGTTGCATTATGCCGGCCTAAAAATCCGAAAAAGGAAACGATGTTACAGACACTGGAATGTAATATGAGCCAATATTGGTTATAAGCTTTATTTTCTCCCCTGCTACATTTTGTCTTTATATCTGTTATCCCATTACGGCAGGGGTGCCCAAAAGATAGATCCACAAATGTTTTTAAGCTACGGCTTCCCTGATGGTTTGTCATTCTAAAGGCATGCAAAACATCATGGGAGTTGTAGTTCTTCAACATCTGGGGATCTACCTTTTGGGCACACCTGCTTTAGGGTGTAAGCCCATGCACCATCTTGCATATCACTTTGTCAAATGTTAGATTATAGCAGGTTTCTCTACACCTCTTGTACCAGTATGTCTAATTATATGTCCTGCTGTCTGTCACAATACCTATGATTAATTGTTATAATTGGTACATCACTCTCCACGACAGTGCTATAACAGAGCTGTTTAATAAACAAAAATTCATGTTAACAGATTTACATTAACCCCTTAAGGACACACGACGTGTGTGACACGTCATGATTCCCTTTTATTCCAGAAGTTTGGTCCTTAAGGGGTTAAAGACAAAAATGAATATTGTAATGTAGACCACATTAGAATTTTGATAACCCTTCTGCCATCAACTCAGAGGGGACACATTCTCTTCAGCTGTGATACCAGACAATTCCATAAGCCTAGTGTTGTGCGTCACGTATATCCAATTTAGTTCACAAACATCTGGAGTGCTAGGGATAACCATTAATGACCCAGTGAGTTTATGAACTAAATAACAGCCTTACTTTTGTCGCAGAGAAGAAATGCAGCATGGTTTACACATCTAACACTTCCATATCTATAAGTCAACATCTCATAGACACTTTTCTGTCTGTGTGTGGGTATTATACATTACATCCAATGTAGAAAAGCAATCTACCCATGTCATAAACACTCCATCAATAAATCATTGTTTTCATTCTTTGTATGTCAGTCCAGGTGGCATTTTAAAAAATGGCTAATCTAAATTTCAAACCAAAACTAGGTTGATAATAAAAGGCCTGGCTTTCAGAATGAAACCTCAATCACATATGAGATACATTAGAGTCCCTCTATATTTACTTATAAAACCTGTGAGTGCTTTATGACAAAGGATATAAATACATCAGTAACCAGTGCATTAGTGTTTATGCATATGTCTGCTCTATATATTTCTTAATTTTGTTTGGCAAGTATTTTTAGTGTTTAGATGTACCTGTTGTGGTACACACAAGTAGATTTAAATTAAGGATCCTTAAATGCCATCCGTACATTGTTCTAGCAGAAATGCTAGTGAATGTATAGATTTGAATAATGTTTTGCGACCCCTAAACCAAACGCTCTGCTGCTGATGTGTTGGCAGTGAAGCCAGCATATTGACCTTGAGGGCTGTGACCAAAGTATCCAGCGATTTAATTGCTGCTAAATCATCCTAATCCTCCTTGATCTTTCTGCTGCCTTTGACACTGTTGATCATCAACAGCTTCTTCACATTCTCCATAATGTTGGTCTACGGGAAACTGCTCTCTCCTGGTGCTTCTCCTACCTCTCCCAGCGCTCTTCCGGTGTTTCTTTCTCTGACTCTGCCTCTCCCCCCCCCCAACCCCTCTCTGTTGGCATTCCACAAGGTTCAGTCCTTGGTCCCCTACTGTTCTCTATCTACACTGCCTCCCTTGGTAAACTCATCAGTTCCTTTGGCTTCTGTTATCATTTCTATTCAGATGACACACAAATCTACCTGTCCTCTCCTGATCTCTCTCCGCCCATCTCGACTCGTGTCTCTGACTACCTCTCTGCGATTTCCAACTGGATGGCTGCTCACTAACCCCTTAAGGACCAAACTTCTGGAATAAAAGGTTATCATGACATGTCACACATGTCATGTGTCCTTAAGGGGTTAAACTCAACTTCTCCAAAACAGAACTTCTGGTCTTTCCTCCCTCAAGTGTTACTACTCCCGTGTCTGTCTCCCTCCAAGTCAACGGCGCTACCTCACAGGCTCGCTGCCTGGGTGTTCTTTTCGACTCCAACCTATCCTTCACCCCTCATGTCCAATCAATCGCCAAATCCTGTCGCTTCCATCTCAAAAACATGGCGCACATCCGCCCCTAAGGCGCTGGTCCATGCTGTTGTTCTCTCTCGCCTTGACTACTGCAATAGCCTTCTCGGTGGTCTTACATGTTCCCAGATTGCACCCCTGCAATCTGTAATGAATGCTGTGGTAAGGCTCATGTTCCTGTTCGCTTGCACCTCCCACGTCCTCCCCGCTCTGTCAGTCCCTGCATTGGCTTCCAGTTAGATATAGGGCTCAATTTAAAATGATGGTGCTTGCTTACAAGTCCCTACATAATGCTGCTCCAACCTACCTATCCTCCCTAATACACACGTATGTCCCGTCGAGGCCCCTTCGCTCTGCCAAAGACCTACGTACATCCTCTCTCCGTACTCCCACCTCTAATGCTCGCCTCCAAGATTTCTCCAGGGCTGCACCTCTTCTGTGGAACTCTCGTCCCTTCTCCATAAGACTTTAACCCAGTCTCCACTCATTCAAAAAATCATTGAAAACTCACTTCTTCAAGAAAGCGTATCAATTAAACTGTTAATAGGTTTTTATCCCCCACCCCCCATGACTCCTCTCCTGCAACTGTCAAAAATTACCTATTCAGCCCTCAGTGAATACTTTTCTAACAACCTACTTCATACCCCTACTTTTACCCTTTGTGTCAATATACCCCACTCCCTCTAGAATGTAAGCTCATTGAGCAGGGCCCTCCACCTCTCTGTTCCTGTACTTCCAGTTGTCTGCTTGCAATTACATGTCTATTAGTCCACCCATTGTACAGCGCTACGGAATCTGATGGCGCTATATAAACAATAAAATAATAATAATCGCCAACCAGGGCCAATCACAGCAGAGAGCAATGTAAAACACTCAGAGCCTTGTCTCCACAAAACTTAATGTTGGTAAGGCAATCATCAGAATACATTTCACAATCTCTCCTTCCTTGTTTACTTTGATTAACACAGAGTTGCAAGAACATTTCTTGTTTTAAGCTTGTATTCTGATGCCACATGACATGAAATAAAACTGTACACACAATTACTGGGTGCCCTGAGGGGAGGTTTGGGAATTAAACCTTTGCTATGCTAGCCTTACTTGGATATCTATACATGTTTTGAAAACCATTAGTAGTTGGTAGTGTTTCATTGTTTCCAATGCATTCATTCTAATGTTATAAAGGGTGATTTGCGACTTTTTTTTTCTGTATATGTATGCTATCCTGGGCTTGAAAAATTAATCATGTTAGTCTAAATGCTTTATGGATCGATCTATGTGCCTGGATATTGTTGAACATGCTGCAATTTACAGTGCTAATTGTACTTTGCAATAATTCAGAATGATTTAGTCAGATCAAGTGTACAGATTGACCAAGGCAATACCAGTGCTGTTTGTAAGGTTCACAGGGCCTTGGTTAACTCCTATTGTTGTCACCTCTTGCACGTATAAGCTAAGCCTTCAATTTGTTTTCCATGCACCTTTTACACAGTCTGTCCAAGTTTTCTTCTCCCTTTTATACAGGCAGCTAACAATTAAACCTATCTGCATACCTCTCTAATTCAGCCTTCTCTTGTTCTGGCCCTTGCTATCTTTATTTCTTCCACCTTATTTTTCCTCTATCTCCACCTTTTAGACCAACTCTGTTTCTTTCGGAGCCTTGGCATATTTTAGAAAGAACCCTAGAAATAATATATATATATATATATGCTCTGACAGGTTTAATTACTAAAATAAAAATTCAATGTTAATTTAACATTTAAGACAAAAGCTGGAATCATAGCTGACTTGGAAAATGTAATTCTTACCTTCAGTTGGAACAAGTGGACCGGGGAAGAAGTTGAAGATAGATATACTTACCTCAAGCTCTTACTCATGGGTACCACCATCTTTCTCTTATATCCATATTCAATTGTATTCAGCTCCTGGTGGTCCGCTTGCTGTACTCTTGCGCATAAGACATAGGTCTCTGGACCTACATAGAATTTACCTTATAATAAGAAGATGCCTTATCCTGCTGTTGACAGTCAGAACTGTCCAGACCTGACTGCAGAAGCTCCATCCTGGTCAAATTTAGGTTTGCATCAGAAGACAAAGTATTCTGTACCTCCCTCATTTTACATTTGAAATGTTGGGAGGCATGATATACTGTCACTACTATGAATATGGTTATCCTTTAACTCAGTTTCCTCAACATGACATTGTGAAATGTTGGTGTATAGCAACTTTCAGTCAAGTGTGAAAATATACAGACAGCAGAAAACCATCATCTGCTAAAAACTACAATGAATTTTTTTTAATAAATATGTTCATACAAAAATACGCTATTGAATGCCAAGTACTCTCACACTAAAACATATACCTGCCCACACATAATTCTACTTTGTGAACATGTATGTTAACGTGTAGGTTATTACATAGATATTGGGTGTAAAGATATGAATGTACACTTCTATCAAAACATACATAGTACCATAGGCGTGTGCCGGGTGTGCCTGGGCACACCCTAATCCCGCGGCACGCCTCTGGAATGAGACCGGCAGGGGAGATCTTAGGATCTCCCCTGTCAGCTCATGCAGAGCAAGCTCTATCCAAGCGCCGGCTCTGCTCTAAGCCTCCCTCTCCACCGACCTACATGCAGGGAGGGAGGCAGGAGAGGGCCCGGGGAGCTCTATCCAGCAGCTCCGCCGGGTTCCTCTCATGAGATCTGAGCGTTGCCATGGCAACGCTCGGATCTCGCGAGAGTGAACTCTAGCCCCGCAGGCTAGAGTTCACTCTCCACTGGACCACCAGGGAAGGCAGCAGGAACAAGGATCCCCCCTCCCTACATAATGTAAGAAGGGAGGAGGGATGTTAAGTAATCTGCCCCCACCTCCACTGGACCACCAGGGAAGGAAGCAGCAGCAAGGTCCCCCCTCCCTACATAAGGTAAGAAGGGAGGGGGATCTTTATTAACTTATTGGCCCCCACAAATCACCCACACATACAGCACACACACTCACAGCACACACACACATACAGCACCCACACACACACAGCACCTACGCACACACACAGCACACACACACAGCACCTACACACACACAGCACCTACACACACACAGCACCTACACACACACAGCACACAGCATCCACACACACAGTACACAAACATCACACTCACACACAAACAGCACACTAACAGTACCCTCACAAACACACAGCACCCTCACACGCACACAGCACACGACACCCACATACAGCACCTTCACAAAGCACACACACAGGACACTAACAAACACACACAGCACACTACCAGTACCCCCACACACAGCACACTAACAGCACCCTCACAATTACACACACACACACACACACACACACCCTCACCCACACAGCACACTACCAGGACCCTCACACACACACACACATCACACTACCAGCACCCTCACACAGCACACACACACACAGCTGTGTGTGTGTGTGTGTGTATATATCTGAATCTTCAGACTGAAACGTTGATTTTTATACTTGGAAAATTAAAAGTTAATTTTTATTGAAAAGAGACCTTGGAGTGCTATCTACGTTTCTACTTATATTTTTGCCGATCAGCACCGGGCAGTAATTGGAGAACTTCAGTGAGTGCATCATTATTTGAATTTTATATATATATATACATATACACGCAGCGTGTGCTTGTGCTTTAGGGTGCACACCCTAATGCAATAGGCTGCGCACGCCTACGCATAGTACGTTCTAGTTTGATTTTTTTTTTATTATAGTTTAATTGATACTATATAATATATTCAGAAAACTAAATAATAGAGAAAATAGAACATCATCCCAGCTTCCATTGGCTCTGCTAAGCTAAACCCTGCAGTACAGTACCAGCTCATTTGCTGAGAGCATCAGATTATCTTTCTTAGCCAATGAGCTAATCACTGCACGGCTGAGCTTGGGTGAGACTGATAGCTTGGAACTCTTCTGTAGTGGTGTATCCCAGGTAAGATGTCAAAACATTCTAAAACCATTCTAAAACCATAATAACTACAGCACTTGTGGTTATAGTGCTTGGTGCGTTCCTTTAATAATCCTGACACCATGTGTCATTCCTACCTTCGTACTAATGTGCGAATAGTGCATCTGCACTTGCTCCTTCTATCTTTGTCTTTTTAACACCGGCTGATGGCATCATTTAGCATCCTTTATTTATGCTCACATTTCTTTGGGATGGAGACCTGTTTGTGGCTTCTGGTCTCTGTATTCTTGTGTCTTCAGTTACAGTTTGGCTTGTTTCCTTAATTAGCCTGTTCTTTGTTATTCCTGACCTGGTACCTTATATCGATTACGCGTTTCTCTGGTGTCCTTGACCCAGGATAGTGCCTGACATTGTTGTAAATTATTTTCTCCTCTTGCCTGCTGAAGATCTTTTAATGAGTAATAACACTCGTTCCATTCTTTCCACCTTTTATTATCCCTGGTTAGCTTCTAAAATATATCCATAAAGCTATACCTTGTCAGTTGGATCTTCAGTTATCATGTCGGTTACATGCATCTGGGACTGTCGGGATTTATGGTCTACATGTTTAAAGTGTTTACCTACAAACTATGGACCCCGATTTACCTACTGATTGTTCAGTGTCTCCTACTTTATAAAGAGTTTGCACGTTGCTGCTCTTTCTGTGGTAGACTTTATCAGCGCGATGATCTCAGCACTTAAGACTCTCACATAGTAGCACTCTATGCAGGTTCAGAGAGTTCAGCATTTGCAGGATTGTGTAGTCGAGCACATGCTCTTTTGTGACATGCAATGTATGTGCAGATTGGTGACAACCTTTGACTCACTGACTATTGTTGAAAGAAGGAAAGATAATTACGTGGGTGGTTGAGATTGTCTGTCCTCTATGCCAGCTCACAAAGCCATATATCCACTTCAGAAGCACCACAGGTGTAACAGGTACTTGAAGTATGTTTATGTCAATTATGTCAGCATAAAAAGGGGGTTAAAGCTCCTTAAAATAAATGCTGATGTTAATTAGATGAAAAGTAAAATAAAAAATAAATAAAAAACCCTATACGATTCTTTAACTAGTGGGGAAAAGTCTGTACATTTGTGCATGTTAATTCCCTTTTCATTGTCCCCATTTTTAAGTTCAAACCGCAGTCTTATGCCCAGTCAGACCTCATGACCACATACCCAGTAAGACTCAAGTTGTTCAGGTAGTGGGACCTTACACATGGCCCCACTAAGCACATCATTTAAACCTAAAACATTGCTTATTAGGTTTCTACAATTCCTTACAGAATGAAGTAGAGAAAACTGTTTTTTTCTTTCTGGCACACCGGCTAGTACATAACATTTTGTTGTAACATTACTAATGCAACATTTCTTATGGTAAGGTTCGTTTAAACAAAAATGCAATTTACGAACTATATACATAATACATATTAGAAAGCATTTCTGAAAAAATAACAATTCTGTATTCCTTCACCCCCAGTAAATGCTAATCAAGATCTTACTAGAGGGAATAGTATAACACGGGTAAATAAAAGGCACTTACCTATGCAGTACTTCCATTTTCATAATATATCATTATATCATTGACCCATGATGCACCAGGAGAGAGATGCCCCGAGTAAGTGCATGCTTTGGCATTCCTTCCACTGTGCAATGGCACTGTTGTAATTCAAGTAATTTACATGGCATGCTCTATCAATGCCAAGACAGTCAGCCATACAACAGGATTAAAAAAATAAAAGGTGTCAAGCTAAAATAAAGAGCCAACACATAGCTAAGTTAATTTAGCTTTAGGGCAGTGTAAAAATCTAAGCGGTGATGGTTTCACTTAGCACTGTGATCTATTTCTTTTTAACAAAATAACATATTTCTTTGGACGGGAAGGTTGATAACTTTTCACAATTGTGCATTTTTTTTCCCAATGCACACAGTTACAATTTCTTATCACCTATTAGTATGTGAAGAGAATAGCTTCAGTGAGCAGGCGTTGTCTTGCTAGCAGATTAAGCAGTTGTTAGCATTGCTGGTATATTGTTAATATACACACTGAGTTATTTGACCTCCCTTTAAACAACATTGTACAAGCATTGTCTTCATAAGTGAAGGAATAAGGCTTCTATTTATCTCTTAAGACAATAGCATTCGTAATGCTTACTTGAATAGCAAAGTGTCGTCTCTGCTACATTGCTATCTTGCTACATTACTTAATAGATTGAAGAATATAACATCAAAGTGGCAGGTGGCAAGGAGCTTCATAAATGAAAAAAGGGATTTACACCAGAGTTATAATGCAAATGTACTATAACTAAATGGTGTCACATGGAATTGTCTATCTATCTTCAGAAGCATTCACACAGTTTATGCAATACTCACTGGTAGTTTCCCATGAGTCTATTTTCTTAGCCTTGTGTGCTAAAGCACATGCATTCTTGAAAATGATGCTGCGGGTTAAGACAGCCAATGCTGATCAGTGCAGTCATTAGTGCTAAGTCAAGTTGCAGTTGCTATACTACTGGAATTTCATGTCTATATGTGGAACACTTGTTTTGCTTCCTAGTCCTATATAGGTCAGAAAAAACATCAATTTCAATGCTTATGCAGTGCATACAAATGGCCCTTGCCTAAAAAAAATTCCCTCCAGTGACATAACAGAGCAGCAGTAAGTGCACAGCACAATGTTCTTATCCTATCCCCTGGAGAACTGATCTCAAAGACAAAGAATGACGCACATAAGACCTTCCTACGTCGAAGCAAAGGCCGTTCGGAGCCACACAAGTAGAATGAGCAAGAGCTGGAAGTCTCTAATCACAGGCAAATATATATTCCTTTCCCAAGGCCTGGCACAACTCAAAGGGGCATTTTTAAAAATGATTGGTTGTAATGACGGTTTGCTCCTCACTGTCTATAATTAATAGCCAAAGTTATATCCCAGCTAGCCTTTTTCTGTAACAGTGTGTAAGCATGAAACTCAGGCAAGAATGCTGCTTTAGTACAGTTGTTATTTTCCCCTAGAAGGTCGGCAGACAACATTTAACTCAGCAACCACCCCGTATATTTAAAAATCACTGACATTCATGCACTTATTTTATTTTAA